>NC_056729.1:284401994-284539494 GCF_019279795.1 Protopterus annectens | reverse complement strand
CAGCTGGTGCCAGAGCCATGGCCTGAAGTTAAACGCCAAAAAATGTATAGTCATACCCTTCGGGAAAAATAAGGTAACCCCAAGCTACCATATAGGTGGCAATCCACTAAGCACAGAAGAGGTTATCAGGGACCTGGGGACCCAGGTTGACAGTGGCCTTTCTTTTGACACTCGCGTTGCTAAAGTGGTTAGAAAGGCCTTCTACATTGCCTACCTGATCATGAAGGGATTCACATCCAGATCTAGTGAGGTCATTGTTCCCCTGTACTCTTCACTTATCAGACCAATGATAGAGTACAATTGCCCCATTCGGGATGTATCTCACCCATCTGCAGCAATTGGAGAGACCCAAAAGTTCCTCACCAAAAGGATAAAGGGACTCCAAAATCTGTCATATGCTGCCAGATTGAAGAAACTCCAGCTCTATTCAGTTGCATACCGTCTGCTCAGACTTAACATGTGCCTGACATACAAGGCCATGTCCAACCCGGAATTAATGGACATGCTCCACCTCAAAAAATCCAAATCCACCAAAACCACTAGAGCAAGCGACTTAAACCTTAGCACGGATATAAATAGGATGTGCTGGAGGGATAGATTTATCACTCAGAGACTCCCTATGCTGTGGAATAAAATCCCGATCCATGTGAGGCAGAGCACCTCACTGGCTCTGTTCAAGAGAAATCTTGACCTGTGGATGGGAGATCGTAGGTTTATCCCGGGAATCATCTCTGTGTCACTGCTGGACAGAGGCACAACTAATGGGCACAGTATTTTTTCATATAAGGGGTGGCGTAAGCCACAAAAATTTGGGCTAGGCTTATAAATGCCTTAGGGCAGATAGCCTAGTATAAACCTATGAACCTATATATATATATATATATATATATATATATATATATATATATATATATATATATATATATACATATACATATATATAACTAACAGCAATAAATGTAAATGCACTTTTAGCAACAAACTTCACCTTCATCTAAAAGCAAATACACCACAAAGGCTTTAGAATATAGTGAAAGAAAGAGAAGTTATAGAAAAGGGGGATGGCAGGTGGGTAACCTGGATTGCAGCAGTGAATACACTCTAACATCCACATTTATGGTAAGTGTACAAAACTGTACTATGTTCTTCATGTTTTACTGTTGCAGTCATTACATTTGGGTAGAATCCCAAAGCTATGGATAGGAGAATGGAACTAAATAGCATTAGGAGCGGCTATAAGGCCCTGCAGAAAGTACAGTTTTGTACCTACCATAAATGTAGATGTTAGAGTGCTAGAACAGCTGCAGTAATCACATATGGGTTCTCTGCCATCAGGCGGTCCCTCGGTCGGCCGAATTCCAAAGTCTAGGTCCGGCGTCGGTTGTTGTCACTTTCCTTCCTGACGTCAATGAGGCAGGGGTATACAAGACACAGCCGACGCCATTTTCTTCAGTCTTTCTTGCTCCAGATGTCAGGTGCCCCCAGAAGGAAGGCAATACATAAATTATATTTATATACATGAGATGCAATATAATCAAAAATCAGTAGTTGCAAGCAAATATACCATAGAAGGATAACCCCATCAGGTTGTATGAAGAGGGGTTAGGCCCTAGGCCTTTAACCAAGAGGGGAAGGAGGGAGGGAAACCTGTACTGCAGCTGTATTAGCACTCGAACATCTACATTTATGGTAGGTACAAAACTGTACTATGTTCATCGTGCATACAGCTGCAGTAATCACATATGGGTAGAATCCCAAAGCTACCCACAGGGTGGTAGGCACTAGGTGGAACTGGGATGAGCCAGAATGCCCTGCAACACAGCAGTGGCAAAGCCTGCTCTAGTTTTGGAATATAGAGGCAGGTGGTAGTGTTTTGTGAAGGTATGCAAGTGGCTGCCTCCAAAATATCTTTGGTAGGAACTCTTCTGAGGAAGGCTGTAGAGGTAGCTGTGGCCCTGGTGGAGTGGGATCTGATGCCTGTAGGGACAGATTTTCCATGATAGGAGTAACAAAACCGTATGCAGTGGCCTATCCATTTTGAAATAGTCTGTTTGGTAACTGGCTTCCCTTGAGCTCCTACAGCATAGGACACAAAGAGTTGCTCTGATTTCCTGAAAGGCTTTGTTCTGTCCAAATAATAACGTAGCTGTCTATGGATGTCTAAGGA
Source organism: Protopterus annectens (assembly GCF_019279795.1). NCBI lineage: Eukaryota > Metazoa > Chordata > Ceratodontiformes > Protopteridae > Protopterus > Protopterus annectens. The sequence continues at coordinate 284,537,327 of NC_056729.1, read as the reverse complement.
GTGTAGGAGCCTTTCCCCTTTGTTTTGAGGATTGGGGTAAAAGGTAGGTAAGTGTATGGCTTGATTTAAAGCTACCCTGGATACCACTTTAGGCATAAATGACGGGTTGGTTCGAAGGGAAACCCTATCCGGATGGAAGATGAGAAAGGGCTGCACAGCCATGAGGGCTTGTAGTTCCGATACTCTACGAGCTGAGGTAATGGCCAGAAGGAAAGCTGTTTCCCAGGACAAGTATTGCAAATCTGTTGAGGCAGCTGGTTCAAAGGGAGGCAATGTTAATTTTTCTAGAATGTAATTAAGATCCCAGGCTGGCATTGGTTGCTTCTTTGGTGGTCTTGTATTCTTAGCCCCTCTGAGGAACTGTCTTAAGAGTGGGTGAGAGAATAAGGGTGGATCCGTGTTGAATTCTGCAGAAATGGCTGAGGCATGGATTTTTATGGAGGAAAATGAAAGTCCAGTGTTCAGCAGCTCAGCTAGATACTGTAATACCTGAGGCAAATTCAGTTTTTTAGGGTCCTGGCCTTTTTTCTCATTCCATTTTGCGGAGTAAGCCTTTCTAGTAGATGGCCTTCTGGCCTCCAAAATGACATCCTGCACCTCTTTGGTGAGTAGAGTCTGTTGTGGTGTTAAGGAATTTTCCATGCAGTGAGATTGAGCGTTTTCAGCTGACTGTGAAGAGTTGTGTAGCTGTGCTGAGTCAGTAGAAGAGGCATTAGAGGTATGGGCCAGGGAGGAGTATGTGTTAGGCTCCTCAGTAGTGGATACCAGTGTTGTCTTGGCCAGTCTGGAGCAATTAGTATCATCTTCGGTCTGTCTGCTCTTGCTTTCAAGAGCACCTTTGGCAGAAGAGGCAGAGGTGGGAAAGCGTAAACTGTCCATGCTGTCCAACTGAATGAAAGGGCGTCCACTCTCCAGGCCTTTGGATGAAAGGCCCTTGAACAAAACTTTTCCAATTGATGATTCCTGTGGGAGGCTAAGAGATCTATGTCTGGCCTCCCCCACGCTTGGATTATCTTTGTAAACACTTGAGGATGCAACTTCCATTCGTGTGGATCCGTCATATTTCTGCTTAGATTGTCTGCCAGCGTGTTTTCCAAACCTGGCAAGTACTGTGCTTGAAGTTCGATTTGCCATTCCAGAGCCAAGTTCCAAAGTGTCATGGCTAGTCTGCACAGGGTGTATGAATGTGTTCCTCCTTGTTTGTTTATGTACCACATTACTGTGGTGTTGTCTGTTCTTATCAATAATTGTCCTGGATGCAGGAGGTCCTTGAATGCTGTAATTGCATTTATCACTGCTAGCATTTCTTTTTGATTGATGTGAAGGTGCTTTTCCTTTTGGGACCATTTGCCCTGAATGCACCTGTCTGTCATGTGCGCCCCCCAGGCGTAGTCTGAGGCGTCTGTTGTGATGACTTGATTTGCTTGAGGCTTGCAGAATGGAAGACCTGTGTTTGTTTGACATGCTTGGGCCCACCATAGAAATTCCTTTTGCAAACATGGAATTATTTTTTCCAAACTGTGGCTGTGTTGAGACCATAGGTTTTTTAGGTACCATTGAAGTTTCCTCATATGCAACTTTGCACATGGGATTAAAAGAATGCAAGATGCCATGAAGCCCAGAGCCTGCAGGATTTTCCTTGCAGTAAGCCTGGTACAATTTGCTAGTGTTTTGAAGTACTGAGTCAGTTGCCCCTGTTTTTCTGGCGTAAGATAGGCCATCTGGGTGTTTGTGTCCAAGTTGGCACCCAGGAAAGTTATTTTCTGAGATGGTGTTAGCCTGGATTTCTCTTTGTTGATTGTGTATCCCAGAGAATTCAGTAACCGTGTTGCATAAGCCAGATGTCCCAGAAGTATGTGCTTGCTGTCCGCTTGGATCAGGCAGTCGTCCAAATAAGGGTAAATTTGTATCCCTTGAAGTCTGCAGTAGGCAATTACTGATGCCAGGCATTTCGTGAATACTCTGGGCGCAGTAGATAAGCCAAAGGGCAATGCAGAGAATTGATAGTGTATTGAACCTGCAGGAAATCTGAGGTATCTTCTGCAGCTTTGTCTGATTGGGACATGCAGGTATGCCTCCTTGAGGTCCAATGTCACCAGCCAAAACTCCTTGCCCAGCATGGGAAGAAGCTGCTGTAATGTGAGCATCTTGAATTTTGGTACGAGTTAGAATGTGTTCAGGATGGATAAGTCCAAAATGGGTCTCCAGTCGGTTCCTTTCCTTGGTACCAGAAATAGCCTGGAATAAAAACCTTGACCTTGTTCGTGAATAGGTATCTCTTGAATAGCTTTCATGTCTATGAGCTTTGAAATTTGTAGTTGTGCCTCTGCCCTTTGATTGTGTGGCAGGTTTAGCATGCCTCTCATTTTTGGGAGAGTGTGAAAATGAAATCTGTAGCCTCTGTTTATAACGTCCAGGATCCATTTGTCTGTTGTGTCAACATGCCAATTTCTTGTAAATAATGCCAGCTTTCCTCCCAAGGGTGCTGCCAACTGGTATTTGCTTGGCATGGAAAGGAGGAAGTCATTGGGTTTGTTTCCTGTATTGTTGTGCACTGTCCTCACCACCTCTTGGTGCTGGAGATTGCCATTGCCTGCCTCTATATGATCCTTGTGATTGCCCTCTGCCCCTTGTGCGTCTGTATCTACCTCTTTGGGGCTTGTCCGCGGCTGGAAAGGACCAGTTTTTAGAAGGCCAATTTCTGCTAAAACGTGGTGGTTGAACCTGTAGAAAAGCTTCGACTGTTTGCATAGATTTGGCTTTTTCTTCCATTTTCCGTAGTATCTCCTCAGCATTAGTACCAAATAGCACATCCTTTTGTAAAGGAGCATCTAATAGTTTAGCTTTCACATGATCAGGCAAGATTTGTTCCCCAAGCCATGCATGTCTACGAATGACTGATCCGGTAACAGCAGCTCTACTTGAGGCCTCTAGGGCATCATAGCCACATTGTAAAGTGTGTTTACCCACTTGCTCTGCACCATGCATCATATCCTGCAACTCCTTCAGATCTGATTGTTCAGGTTGAGACATTTTATTTCTTAATTGTGATAACAGAAACTGCTGATATTTAAGCATATGAAACTGACAATTTAAGGCCCTCATAGCTAGGGTGGCCGAGGTATATACCTTTTTTCCCCACCTTTCTAAGGATCTTGACTCTCTTTCTGAAGGTAGTGGATTCTTAGCAGTAGAGGCCTTCATTCCCTTGGGGCCTTGAGAAATGGTTTCAGGTATGCAAAGGGAATGGAAATTCTTATGCGGTATTTGCTTCCCACAAGAAATACAATTGTTAACTTTTTCTGACATCGGTCTGAGGCAAGAAAAGTTTCCCCAACGGGGTACTTAGCTTTAATGAAGACTTCAGTTTCCAATTTTTCGTAAATTCAGGAGCTGGCCGACCGGCACTTGCGAACTGCTTCTGCTTCGGGCAACGCGCGGCAAAAAAGACTGAAGAAAATGGCGTCAGCTGTGTCTTGTATACCCCTGCCTCACTGACGTCAGGAAGGAAAGCGACAACAACCGAAGCCGGACCTAGACTTTGGAATTCGGCCGACCGAGGGACCGCCTGACGGCAGAGAACCCATATGTGATTACTGCAGCTGCATGCACGATGAACATCTGCAGTGGCAAAGCCTGCCCTGAATTTGGAGGAGAGAGGCAAATGATAATGCTCTGTGATGGCATGCACAGAGCTCCAAGTAGCAGCTTCTAGAATGTCTTTGGTTGGAACTCCTCTGAGAAAGGCTGCGGAGGTAGAGGCAGCCCTGGTGAAATGTGACCCGATTCCCTCGGGCACAGGTTTACCATGGTGCAAGTAGCAAAAATGAATGCAGTGGCTTATCCACTTAGAAATAGTCTGCTTTGATATAGCCTTCCCCTCTGATCCTGAAGCAAATGCCACCAGTAGTTGCTCAGATTTTCTTAGAGATTTGGTCCTGTTTAAGTAGATTCTTAGTTGTCTGTGTACGTCCAATGAATGCAGAATCCGCTCCCCCTTATTCTGCGGATTTGGGTAAAATGTCGGCAGGTGAATAGTTTGGTTAAGAGCCACACTGGATACCACCTAAGGCATAAAGGAACGACTGGTCCTGAGGGACACCCTGTCCGGGTAAAATGTAATAAAAGGCTCCACAGCCATGAGAACGTCTAGTTCTGAAACACTTCTTGCTTTAGTGATTGCCAAAAGGAAAGCTGTTTTCCAAGATAAAAATTTTATATCCGCAGTAGCTGCTGGTTTAAAAGGAGGCAGAGTGAGTTTTTCCAGCACAAAATTGAGGTCCCATGCAGGAGTTGGTAATCTTCTGGGAGGCCTTAAAATTCTGGCCCCTCTAAGATACTGTTTTAGCAGAGGATGAGAAAAGATGGGAGGCTCCGTGTTGTAATGAGCAGAGATGGCAGAGGCATGGATTTTTATTGAAGAAAAAGATAGGCCCTTGTCAAACATCTCAGTCAAGTATTGTAAAATCTGAGGAATATTTGGTTTTGCTGTGTCTGTTCCTTGTGCTTGGTTCCAAGCACAGAATCTCTTCCATTTATAAGCATAAGATTTTCTAGTACTAGGCCTTCTGGCTTCCAAAATGACATCCATCACAGATTTACTGAGAGGTGTTGTTTGAATGATTAAATGAACAGCCATGCTGCAAGGTTCAGAGTTTGGAGCTTGGTGTGCAGAATTTGATTGTTCTGCTGAGACAGTATATGGTGTTTGAGGCAAGTACCAAGGAGGGAGTTGACATATTCCTTAGACTTGGGTACCAGTGCTGGTGAGGCCAGTCCAGAGCAATTAGGATCACTTTTGGTTTTTCCTGTCTGACCTTTAGTAAGACCTTGGAGAGAAGAGGCAGAGGTGGGAAGCCATAGACTGATAGGTTTTTCCAACTGAAGGTAGGACATCCACTTTCCATGCTTGTCTGTGATAAGTCCTTGTGCAGAATTTGTCCAGTTGATAATTTTGGGGAGAAGCAAATAGATCTATGTCTGGACTCCCCCATTTCTGTTACCATTCTGAAGATTTGTGGATCCAGTTTCCACTTGTGCAGGTCCATAAGCTTTCTGCTTAGGTCATCTGCCAGAGTATTTTGTTTTCCTGGCAGGAATTGAGCTTGAAGATATACTTGGTAAGTCAAGGCTGTGTTCCACAAGCATAGTCTGATACATCTGTAGTTAGGGTTTGGGTGGCAGGGGGTAGAGTGAATGACAGTCCCTTGGTTTGGTGACATCTCTGCCCACCAAAGAAACTCCTGTTGTAGGCAGGGAATGAGAGGAATCCTAGTTTCCAGACTGTGACAATGTTGACTCCATAAACTTTTTAGGTACTTTTGAAGTTTCCGCATATGCAGTCTTGCATATGGAATTAGTAGAATGCAGGATGCCATGAACCCCAAAGCCTGCAGAATTTGTCTTGCAGATAACTGGGTTTTTGCTGCTATCTGTGAAGTATGTTGTCAGTTGCCTTTGTTTGTCTGGCGTAAGGTAATCCATCTGGGCAGTTGTATTCAAGCTTGCACCCAGGAATGTAATTATTTGAGAGGGTACCAGTTGTAATTTCTTTTCATTTAGTGTGTTCCCTAGGCATGTTAGAAGCCTTTTTACAAATGCAAGATGTTGAAGAAGAATGTCCTTGTTCTCTGCATGAATGAGACAGTCATCCAGGTAAGGATAAATCTGTATGCTTCTTTGTCTGCAAAATGCAATTACTGGTTCCAGGCACTTTGTAATGACCCTGGGTGCAGTAGATAAGCCAAAGGGCAGTGGCAGAGAAAGTACAGTTTTGTACCTACCATAAATGTAGATGTCCGATAGGTATGCATCTGCAGTCATCACATATGGGTTGTTCTGCCTCAGGCAGCCCTTCGGTCGGCCGGATTCCAAAGTCTGGGTCTGGCCTCGGCTGATGTCGCACTTTCCCCGACGTCAGAGCATCTGGGGTATAAAAGCATCAGCCGATGCCATTTTCCTCAGTTTTTCTTGCCCCAGATGCCAGGTGCCCTCTAAAGAAGGCTAAAATCTGGAGAGATGCATTTTAAAAAACAAATCCAAACATGCACAGTACTATAAAAACAAATGCACCATAACAGATCCCCCAGCTAGCTATAAGAGGGGTAAGTACCCAAGAAATACCACTATAAAAGGGGGAAGCACCCAAAAAATACCACAAAGGGGAAGGAGGGAGGGTAAACCTGACTGCAGATGCATACCTATCGGACATCTACATTTATGGTAGGTACAAAACTGTACTATGTCCTTCAAGGATGCATCTGCATCATCACATATGGGTAGAATACCATAGCCAATCTGGGGGTGGAGGTACTAAGTAAAGGATGGTGTAGCTAAAATACCCTGCAGGACTGCCGTAGCAAAGCCTGCTCTGGATCTGGAATATAAAGGTAAATTGTAATGCTTGGCAAAAGTATGCACGGAGCTCCATGTAGCAGCTTCTAAAATGTCCTTGGTAGCCACCCCTCTTAGGAAGGCTGTGGAGGTGGCTATGGCTCTCGTGGAATGAGGTCTAATGTTAGCTGGCACAGTTTTTCCATGAAAGGAGTAACAAAAACGAATGCAATTTCCTATCCATTTTGAAATTGTCTGTTTGGAAATTGCTTTTCCTTGTGCCCCAGCAGCATATGCTACAAACAGCTGGTCAGTCTTTCTGTAACTTTTAGTTCTGTCCAAGTAGTAGCGCAACTGTCTGTGTATGTCCAGGGTGTGCAGAAGTTTCTCCCCTTTATTTTGTGGTTGTGGGAAGAAGGTAGGCAAGTGAATAGCTTGGTTCAAAGATACCCTGGATACCACCTTTGGCATGAATGTAGGATTGGTTCTCAATGAAACTCTGTCCTGATGAAAAATAAGAAATGGCTGTACTGCCATTAGAGCTTGTAACTCAGATACTCTTCTTGCTGAGGTTATGGCCAGAAGGGAAGGCAGTTTTCCAAGACAGAAACCGTAGATCTGCAGATGCTGCTGGTTCAAAGGGAGGAAGTGTTAGTTTTTCCAACACAAAGTTAAGGTCCTAAGTAGGTAGAGGTGGTTTCCTTGGAGGATTGATGTTTTTGATTCCTCTTAGAAACTGTCTCAGGAGAGGATGAGAGAAGACAGGTGGATCAACATTGTATTCTGCTGAAATTGCTGAGGCATGTATCTTAATGGAAGAGTAAGACAGGCCGTTGTGGAACAATTCTGCCAAATATTCCAGTATATGAGCCATGTTCATCACTGTCGCATCTAGGCCCTTTGTTGTGTTCCAAGTGTGAAATCTTTTCCATTTTGCTGAATATGCCTGCCTTGTGGAAGGCCGGCGAGCTTCCATAATAATATCTTTCACTCTCTGGGATAGCTTATCCTGAGGAGGAGTCAAGGTATTTTCCAGGCAGTTAGTTGCAAGGTTTTCAGGTTGGAATGCAGAGTCTTGAAATTGTGCTGTGTCAGTAGAAGTGGCCATAGGGGGAGAGGCCACGGTTTCGTATGTGACATGCTCTTTAACAGTGGGTACCAGTGCTGTCTTGGCCAGTTTGGAGCTATCAGAATCACTCTGGGCTGCTCTGTTCTGATCTTCAGTAAGACCTTGGTCATTAATGGGAGAGGTGAAAAAGCATACACTGTTAGAGCGTCCACTTTCCATGCTTGTGGGTGGTATGTCCTTGAGCAGAATTTCTTCAGTTGATGATTGTGGGGGGAGGCGAACAGATCTATTTCCGGCCTTCCCCATGATTGTGTTATGAGTAAAAAGATGTCTGGGTGCAGCATCCATTCGTGTGCATCCATGATATTTCTGCTTAAGCTGTCTGCCAGTATATTGTCTTTCCCTGGCACAAACTGGGACAGCAGCTGTATATTAAGTTTCAAGGAAAGTTCCCATAGATTCATTGCCAGTCTGCAAAGAGGGTAGGAATGGGTGCCTCCTTGCTTGTTCATGTACCACATAACTGTGGTGTTGTCTGTCCTTATGAGTAGGTGGCCTTGATGAAAAAAAGGTTTGAAGGCCTCGATTGCATGCATCACTACCAGCATTTCCTTTTGGTTTATGTGCATGCGTAGCTCCCTTTGTGACCATAGCCCTTGGATACATCTGCCCTCCATGTGTGCTCCCCAACCTTGGTCTGAAGCGTCCGTAGTGATGGTTTGGTTGGCTCTTGGCCTGCTGAAGTGCACCCCACTGTTCGACTGGCAGGCTTGAGCCCACCACAGAAATTCCTTTTGGAGGCATGGAATGAGTGGGATCAAAGTTTCTAAACTGTGACTGTGCTGAGTCCATAAACTCCTTAGGTGCCACTGTAATTTTCTCATATGCAGCCTTGCTTGTGGAATCAGAAGAATGCAAGATGCCATGTAACCCAGGGCCTGCAGGATTTTCCTTGCAGTCAGCGGAGTTTGTCTTGTCAGATTCTTGAAGTAATCCGGTAGTTGTTTTTGTTTTTCTTCTGTGAGAAAGGCCATTTTGGGTGGTTGTGTCTAGATCCGCATCCAGAAAAGTTATTCTTTGGGATGGAACAAGTCTTGATTTGTGGATGTTGACTGTATATCCCAAGGCCTGCAGTAGGTGGATGGCATAATCCAAGTCCTTTAACAAAGTTTGCTTGCTGTCCGCTTGTATTAAGGCAGTCGTCCAGATATGGGTAAATTTGAATCCCCTGAAGTCTGCAGTGTGCAATTACTGATGCCAGGCATTTCGTGAATACTCTGGGCGCAGTAGATAAGCCAAAGGGCAATGCTGAGAATTGATAATGCTCTGACCCTGCAAGAAATCTGAGGTGTCTTCTGCAACCTTGTCTGATAGGGACATGCAGGTATGCCTCCTTGAGGTCTAGAGTCACCAGCCAAGACCCCTTGCCCAGCATGGGAAGGAAATGCTGTAGAGTCAGCATTTTGAATTTTGGCACAATGAGGTAAGTATTCAGTGCAGACAAGTCGAGAATAGGCCCCCATTGATTTTCTTTTCTTTTCTTGGAACAAGGAATAATCTGGAGTAAAATCCTTGGCCTTGTTCTGAAAGAGGAACCTTTTCTATAGCTTTCATTTGTATTAAGTTGGAAATTTGTTTCAAAGCCTCTGCCCTCTGATTTGGTGGCAGGTCTGGCATGCCTTTTCTTTTTGGCAATGTGTGGATATGGAACCTGTATCCTTTGTCTATTATTTGCAGTGTCCATGTGTTCCTTGTAATGCTGTGCCAATTTTTTGAAAATAAAGAAAGCTTTCCGCCCAAAGGTGCTTCTAATTGAGCCCTGGTCGGCGGAGTCAAAAGTCTGTCCTGGTGTAGCAGTTGTAGTTCCTGCACTACCTCTCTGGTTGGGAGGCTGCCACTGACGGCCTCTGTAGGAGCCTCTAGCTTGCCCTCTACCTCTGGCACGCCTATTCTTGCCTCTCTGAGATCTGTCTGAGTCCGGAAAGGACCAATTCTTAGTAGGCCAATTTCTGCTGAATCTCGGTGGTTGGACTTGCAGAAAGTCTTTGACTGTTTGCACAGATTTTGCCTTTTCTTCAAATTTCTTTAAGACCTCTTGAGCCGTGGAACCAAATAATTTTTGCTTTTCCATAGGAGCATCCAAAAGCTTAGCTTTAACATGGTCTGGCAGAGATTGTTCCTTCAGCCAGGCATGCCTACGTATGACTGCACCTGTCATAGCTGACCTACATGAAGCTTCCAATGCATCATAACCACACTGCAAGTAATGGTTACTAACCTGCTGGGAGCTATGTACCAGATCCTGAAGGGATTTGCGATCAAGGGGTTCAGATGAAGACAGTTTCTTATGCAATTCATCTAACAAATACTCTTGGTACTGTATCATATGAAATTGACAATTTAAAGCCCTCATGGAAAGAGTTGCAGAAGTATACACTTTTTTACCCCATCTCTCTAAAGCTCTGGACTCCCTTTCAGAGGGTAGAGGATTTCTAGCAGTGGCAGCTGCTACCCCTTTTGGGCCCTGGGAAATAGTTTCTGGATCAGCAGAGTGGGCCTTGTACAGGTGAAGATGCGAGTCCGGGACCCTGTAGTACCCATCAAGTTTGGCAGGAGCCGGAGGGAGAGAGTCAGGGGGTGTACTAGCATCAGAGTACACATCACCAATGACATTCAAAACAGGAGGTATAGCTAAAGGCCTATGCTGAGGTAAATGTAAAAAGGTCCTTAATCTCTTTCTAGAATCAGAGAATTCCTGACCCTGCCATTGAAAATGTTCTCTCAGAGTGTAATGTCTCTCCAAAGGAAAACTCTTCAGGAGGGGAGGCCGAGGGAATAGATTCTTCAGCATCAGAATCCTCGTAGGTCGAGTAAGCCTCCTCCTGGTGGTCTGACAGAGTAGAGCCATCAGAGGACTCATCTGAGGAGTGGGGGTCAGAGGGCTCCACCCTCGGCCTTTTGTCTGGAGGTGGTTGCAAGCCCCTGTCCGGATGAGGCTGAGAACCTCTAATTAAGGAGATAAAATCCTCTGCTAAGCTAAGAATCTGTGAGCCGGTAGAGGGTCTCGGAGGTAACCTTGGGAGGCAAAGCTTTAGAAAGTTTAGCAGCTTTAGCCTTAGAGAAAGCCTTAATGGACATGGATGCAGGAGGTCTGGCTGCACCACGTGCAGGAGTACATTTGTCTAAAGGAATGGTGTCGGAAGGTTCCTGGACACCAGTTTCAGTAGGTAATTCAATAACCGACTCGGCCGGGGCCTCCAGGGCCGAGGTAGTCGGTTGCGCGGTTTCGGTAATCGGAAGTACCAAGGACTCTGTTTCAACCGAGACAGAGACACTCGCGGTAGGCCTGACCGTGGTTTCAGCCGAAACCGTGGCCCACGTGTGTTGGTCCTTGTCCTTCCGTTTTTTTAACTAAATGCGAGGTCGGAGTCTCCGACGGCATTTTGTAAGCAAAACTAGCCCCAAAGAATTCCTCTGCAAACTCCGACCGACGTCTAAGAGTTCGTCGGTTGAAGGAAGCACAGGCTGAACAGGCCGAGACATCGTGGTCTGGGCCTAGGCAGGGGAGGCAGTAACAGTGGAAATCCTTATGAGGTATTTGTTTCCCACAAGTTAAACAATTATTAACTTTATCTGACATCGGCTGAGGCAAGAAAGAGTCCCCAACGGGGTACTTAGCTTTTTCGAAGTCTTCGGTAGCTGAATCACAGGAGCTGGCTGACCGGCACTTGCGAACTGCTTCTGCTTCGGGCACCACGCGGCAAGAAAGACTGAGGAAAATGGCGTCGGCTGATGCTTTTATACCCCAGATGCTCTGACGTCGGAGAAAGTGTGACAGCCGAGGCCAGACCCAGACTTTGGAATCCGGCCAACCGAAGGGCTGCCCGAGGCAGGACAACCCGTATGTGATGACTGCAGATGTATCCTTGAAGGACATTTGGTAATGCAAAACACCTGCCTTGAAGCGGAGGTATCTTCTGCACAATTCCCTTATTGGGATATGCAGGTATGCCTCTTAAGTCTAGAGTCACTAACCAAGCATTCCTGCCCAGCATATTCAGCAGCTGTTGTAAAGTCAGCATTCTGAATTTTGGAATGTCCAGGTACGTGTTCAAAATCGATAAGTCCAATATTGGATGCCATGCACTGTCTTTTCTGAGTACCAGGAACAGCCTTGAATAAAAACCTTGTCCTTTTTCCTGTTCTAATTGAATAGTCCCCATATCCATGAGGGATGTAACTTGTTTCTGAGCCTCTGCCCATTGATTTTGTGGCAGATCTGGCCAACCGTTTGGAATTGGCAAAGTATGGAAATGAAATATGTATCCCTTGGATACTATGTTTAATACCCACTTGTCCTGGGTGTTTAAATGCCAGTTTTGAGCATGAAGTGCTAATTTTCATCCCAAGGGGGCTGCCAAAAGATAAGTGCTTGGTGAAGGTGGGGGAAGTCATCGAGACTGCTTACTGTAGGGTTGTGCTTTGTTTCCTCAAGATTTGGAGGCACCCCATTGCTTTGACCTGTAAGAACCCTGTGATTGTATCTAGAGCCATTTGAGCACCTGGATTTGCCTCGAGAGGCTCTGTTGGACACGGTAAAGGACCAATTTTTAGTAGGCCAGTGCCTATTGAACCTGGGTGGCTGCACTTGTAAGAAATATTTTACAGTTTGCATAGATTTAGCTTTGTCTTCCATTTTCTTTAAAACTTCTTCTGCCTTACCAGAGTATCATGCTGTAAAGGGGCATCCAACAATTTAGCTTTAACATGATCAGGCAGATTTTGCTCCTTGAGCCAGGTATGCCTACTAATCACAGATCCAGTAATTGCGGCCCTGCAACAGGCCTCCAAGGAATCAAAACCACATTGCAAAGTATGCTTTCCAACCTGTTCTGCTACATGCAATAATTCCTGCAATTCTTTATTTTCTACACAATCAGAAATCAACATCATTTTCTGTTTCAATAAGCCCATAACATGCTGTTGATATTTAAGCATATGAAACTGGCAGTTTAAGGCCCCAATTGCCAAGGTTTCAGACGTATAAGCCTTCTTTCCTCATCTATCCAGCGCATTGAAATCTCTATCGGGGGGGGGGGGTAGGATTTTTGGCAGTAGAGGCCTTTACACCTTTGGGACCCTGTGATATAGTCTCAGGATCAGCAGCAGGAATTTTGAATAGAAATTTGTGGGAGACAGGAGCCCTGTAATATCTGTCTGGCTTAGTAGGAGCCGGAGGTAGGGAATCAGGAGCCATGCTTGATTCCGAAAACACATCAACAATGTCTAACACAGGAGGTATAGCCAAAGGCCTATGCTGAGGAAGGAGAAGGAAATCCCCAAGCCTCTTGATTCAGAGAAATCCTGACTCTCCCAATGAAAATGTTCCCTTAAACTATGCAAGGTTTCACCAAAAGAATAATCCTCAGGAGGAGATGCAGATGGGATGGATTCTTCTGCATCTGAATCCTCATAGGGAGGAAAAGAAAATTCCTCATCAGAAGAGGAATCAGAAGAAATGGAAACCTGATCTGAAGATTCATAATCAGCGTCTTGCCTAGGCCTCTTTACGGGGGGGGGGGGGGTTGGGGAACCCTGATCAAGATAATTAAGACCTCAGCCATTTTTATAATCTGTTTTTTGGGCATGGGGGGGCCTGAGCATGTGGCTCATGCGTCAGTTTTTTAGACTTAGAAACTGTTTTTGAGCTTGTTTTTGAAGTTGGCGTCAGTTTTATATAAAAATGTTGAGGCCTGAAAACACCCTCAGAAGCCTATGCCTGCTCAGTGGCTCCGGACCCATCCAAGGGAGAGACATCCGTGGGTTCAATACTCAGACTCTCGCAGCATACCGGACTCCACATGGGTCACGGTACAGGCCTGCGACTCAAAACTAGCGGGTATCAGGGGCTGCGAAAGTGCCTAACAGAGTACCGGCGACTGGCTTAGGAGAAGCTTCGTAGTCTGTTTTGGACCTCGATGGTCTCTTTTTCTTTGTGTTTTTTGTGAACTCCGGTAGTCGGATTGCTAACAGACGATATTTCAGGGTAGTTAAATCTGGATTGAAAATATTTTGAAGCAAAAACATACCAACGCTTAATAGTGCGTTGGTTTAGAGCACAAAACCGACAGCAAGGCAAGTTATGATCTGGGCCTAGGCAAGGAATACAGTACAAATGAAAATCCTTATGAAGTATTTGCTTCCCACAAATAATGCAATTAACTTTTACTGACATCGGTAAGGAGCAAAAAAAAGTTTCCCTATCGGGGTACTTGGCTTTAGATGAAGACTTCGGTTTTGAAACTCTAATGCGAAAATTACAGGAGTCGGCCGACTGGCACTTGCGAACTATTTCTGCTTCAAGCACCGCGCGGCAAGAAAGACTGAATAAAATGGCGTCTGCTGCATGTTTTATACCCCTGATGACCTGACGTCATGGAAGAGGAGAGAGCAACCGACGCAGGACCCAAGACTTTGTTATTCAGGCCGACTTGAGGGCAACTTGCCAGCAGATTACCCAAATGTAATGACTGCAATAGTGAAACATGAAGAACATCTAACCAACAACTGCCGAGACTTCCGAAAGGGTTTAGTCCTATTTAAGAAAAATCTCAACTGTCTGTTGACATCAAGAGAGTGCAGAATCCTTTCCCCTTTATTCTGGGGGTTATTGAAGAATGTAGGCAGATAAACCAAGTGTCAGACTGGAAACCACCTTAGGCATAAAGTAGGGATTAGTTCTCTGAAACCCGGTCTGTATGAAAAATAAAGTACAGTTGTGCACACTTACCATAAATGTACACGTTCGAGTGTATTCACTGTTGCAGTCATCACTTTTGAGTTATCTGCATGCAGTAGCCCTCAGTCGGCCTGATTAACAAAGTCTTGGGTCCTGCTTCGGTTGCTGTCCCTTCCATGAAGTCAGGTCGTCAGGGGTATAAAACATGCAGCCGATGCCATTACATCAGTTTTTCTTGCCCCAAATGTCAGGTGCCCCTTTAATGGGAAGCAATTAAGTCTATAAATATACAAGTACACCACAAGGAGGCTAGCACGTAATTCCAAACTCACGATCTTTAAAATACGAACCAGCCAGAAAAGGAATACAGCTTACTTTAGTTCCACCAGTTTAATTGACGAAATAAACAGCAAGTCACTCCAGCACGTACATCAAGATAAACATCAAACCACGAACTCGTTTAACACGTAAAATCAGCAATGCAGAAGCAATACAGAAGCTCCTTAAACACATAAACGCTGTCTCCACACTTGCGTTTTCGTTTCTTTCACTTCCTCAGATGTGAATGAATACATTGTATTAACTCCTTCATTTTTATATTTACTCCCTAATTGAATAATTGATGGTTACCTTAATTTAATACTTTAATCAAGATCACTTTTGCTGTAACCATTTTGTGTTATTTCTCATTTCATCCTTATTTAATAGTCAAAATTAGATATTTTATTTTATTTTCTTATGTGTCATTCGTATATAAAATACATATTTCCTAAAAAACACTTTAAGAATATACTTGTTACAAACATATAAAATTAATTCCTATAATAAATTTTCTACCTAATAAATAAAAGTTGTAAAAACCTTATGTAAAACTTCATCTATTGTTCTATAGCACCCTCTAGTGGTCAAAAATGATTTTCCTTTTGTAAAATGCTGTTTAAATGTATAATTTTATTTTAAACTGTTACCCTTCTAAAAAGCTGTTAAACTATACCATCAATCTTTCATTAAATAAAATATATGTAAATACATAAATTATTCAATTCTCCTGATTTGTCACAAAATTAATTCCCACAAATTGCACATTTTATTTATGTTTATAATTTAGCTGCCCTTATTTTTAGCACTGGGGCTAAAGATATTGTACTGTTTAGACCTGGTGGGTTATATGCCTCCAATTGGAGTTGCCATAACAATTCCTTGTATTCTATTGTATCCTCCCATAACCCACCTCTAACATCCTTCTCTACAACTTCTAATACATAAAAAGTAAATACTGCCTCTACACATTTCGTTTTATGTCTATAAAGAGCATTATTAATACATTCAGTTTTGATTTCATAGTTGTGCTCATAAATTCTATTTCTTAATCTTCTTTCCGTCTTTCCGACGTAAAAAGCTTCGCACTTTTTGCACCAACTCAAATAAATAATGCCTTTAGTTTGGCAGTTGGCATAATTGTTTCTCTGTATTAAAATGTCCCTACTTCTTATGTATACTGTATCTCTAGAACATACAAAGGAACATTGGGAACAACTCCCACATTTAAAGGTACCTACCTCTAAATACCTGTTTATTTCGTCAATTAAACTGGTGGAACTAAAGTAAGCTGTATTCCTTTTCTGGCTGGTTCGTATTTTAAAGACTATAAACATACAAGGTTATACCTCCAACAAAAAAAAGCAAATCCACCAAAAAGCTTTTGAAGATAGCAAAGGAAAGTAGAGGTTTATCCAAAAAAAGAAGGGGGCTGGAAGGAGGGCAAAGTACAGTTGTCTACCTACCATAAATGTAGATGTTAGAGTGTATTCACTGTTGCAGTCATTACACTTGGATTATCCTGCTGGAAGGCTACCCGCAGTCAGCCTGAATTCCAAAGTCCTGGTCCGGCGTCAGTTGCTGTCACCTCTTCCCTGACGTCAGAGCGCCAGGGGTATAAAAGATGCAGCAGACGCCATTTTCTTCAATTTGTCTTGCCCCAGATGTCAGGTGCCCCCAAAAAGGTAGGCTAAAAAAATTCTGCTTATAAAAAAGCATGCAGTAAACATAATCATTACCTTCATCTACAAGCAAATACACCACATAGGTTGTATAGGATAGAGAAGTACAGAAGTCCCAGCAAATAAAAGGGGGATGGAGTGAGGGTAACCTGGACTCCAACAGTGAATACACTTGAACATCTACATTTATGGTAGGTACACAACCGTACTATGTTCATCGTGTTTCACTGCAGCAGTCATTACACTTGGGTTGAATCCCAAAGCTGAGGTTGGGAGGCTGGGAGGCTGGGCCTAAATAGAATTAGGAGTGGCTATGAGCCCCTGCAGAACTGCAGTGGCAAAGCCTGATCTGGATTTAGAGTAAAGAGGCAAGTGGTAATGCTTTGTAAAAGTGTGCACTGAAGTCCAAGTTGCAGCTTCCAAAATATCCTTGGTTGGTACTCCTCTGAGGAAGGCTGCAGCAGTGGCTGCTGCTCTGGTTGAATGTGGCCTAATGCCCTTAGGCACTGATTTGCCATGTTGTGAATAGCAGAAACGAATGCAGTGGCCTATCCATTTTGAAATAGTCTACTTTGAAATAGCCTTTCCTTGTGATCCTGCAGCATATGCCCCTAAAAGTTGCCCAGTCTTTCTGAAAGCTTTAGTTTTATCCAAGTAGAAGCGCAATTGTCTGTGCATGTCCAAAGAATGCAGAAGTCTCTCCCCCCTTTATTCTGTGGGTTTGGATAAAAGGTACGCAAATGAATGGTTTGGTTAAGAGCCATACTGGACTCTACCTTAGGCATAAATGTTGGGTTTGTCCTTAGAGAAACCCTGTCCGGATGGAAAATAATAAAAGGTTCCACAGCCATTAATGACTAACTCTGAGATTCTTCTTGCGGAAGTTATTGCTAGGAGCAGAGCTGTTTTCCATAATAATTTTATCTCAGCTGTATTGGCTGTCTCAAAAGGAGGCAGTGTGAGCTTTTCCAAGACAAAATTGAGGTCCAATGCAGGTATTGGTGCTCTCCTTGGAGGTCTTATTTTTTTGGCCCCTCTGAGGTACTGCCTAAGCAGTGCATGTGAAAATATAGGTGGGTCCGTACTGTAATGAGCTGAAATGCCACAGGCATGGATCTTAATTGATGAGAAGGACAGGCCTTTGTCCAGCATCTCAGGTATTGTAAAATCTGAGGAATATTTGGTACAAGCATGTCAATTCCTTGTGCCTGGTAACGAGCACAGAATCTCTTCCATTTTTCTGCATAAGATTTTCTGGTGCTGGGCCTCCTGGCCTCCAAAATAACATACATAACCACTTTAGAGAGAGGTGTATTCTGTATGGTTACATTATCCGCTATGCAGCCAGATTTAGGGTTCTGAGTTGGCCGTGCAGGATCCAATTGTTTTGTTGGGTCAGTAAATGAGGAATATGAGGCAATGTCCAGGCTGGGCCTTGAGACAGGCTCTTTAGGATTGGGTACCAGTGCTGGCGTGGCCAATCCGGAGCAATCAGTATCATTTTTGGCTTCTCTTGTATGACCTTTAGGAGTACCTTGAGGCATTGGAGGAAAGGCATATACTGTAAGGTTTTCCCAGCTGAATGACAGAGCATCCATTTTCCATGCTTGTTTGCGATAAGTCCTTGTGCAGAATCTCTGTAGTTGGCAGTTGTGAGGGGAGGCAAACTGATCTATGTCTGGGCATCCCCATTTCCTCGTTATCATTCTGAAGATTTGTGGATCTCGTTTCCACTCATGAGGATCCGTGAGATTTCTGCTTAGTTCGTCTGCCAGAGCATTTGTTTTTCCTGGCAGGAATTGTGCTTGCAGGTGTACTTGATAAGTCAATGCTGTGCTCCACAAAATCATGGCTTGTCTGCAGAGGGGTTAAGAACGTGCGCCTCCCAGCTTGTTTATGTACCACATGACTGTAGCATTGTCCGTCTTTATCAGCAGTTGTCCTGGATGAAGTAGGTCCTTGAAGGCTGTCAGGGCATTTTGTACAGCTAGCATCTCTTTTTGATTGATGTGAAGATGCCTTTGGTTTGCGGGCCATGTGCCCTGAATACATTTTCCTGCCATGTGGGCACCCCCAGACATAATTTGATGCATCTGTTAGTGTTTGCCTGGCTGTGGGTAAAGTGAATAGCTGTCCCTTGTTGTGGCAACAGGCCTGTGCCCACCATCGAAACTCCTGTTGCAGGCAGGGAATGGGGGTAATTAATGATTCCAGGCTGTGGCAATGTTGAGTCCAAACACTTTTTAGATACCATTGTAGCTTCCTCATATGCAGTCTTGCATATGGAATTAGCAGAATGCAGGATGCGATGTAGCCCAAAGCCTGCAGAATTTTTCTTGAAGATAACTGGGTCTTTGTTGCCATACTTTCGAAGTAAGAAGTCAGTTGCCTTTGTCTGGCGTGAGATAAGCCATCTGGGCAGTTGTATTTAAGCTTGCACCCAGGAATATTATCTCTTGAGAGGGTACTTGTTTTGATTTCTTTTCATTTACTGTGTACCCTAGGCAAATTAGTAATCTTTTTACAAACGCCAGATGCTTTAGTAGAATGTCTTTGGTCTCCGCTTGAATAAGGCAGTCATCCAAGTAGGGATATATTTGAATTCCTCTGTCTGCAAAATGCAATTACTGGTGCCAGGCATTTTGTGAAGACCCTGGGTGCAGTAGATAAGCCAAAGGGCAGTGCAGAGAATTGGTAGTGCACTGAGCCAGCTATGAATCTGAGGTATCTTCTGCAAGATTGTCTGATTGGGACATGCAGGTATGCTTCCTTGAGGTCCAAAGTTACAAGCCAAGCCTTCTTACCCAGCATGGGCAGAAGATGCTGCAGAGTCAACATTTTGAATTTTGGAACGTCCAGAATTGATCTCCAGGCTTTGTCCTTTCTTGGTACTAAGAAAAGTCTTGAGTAAAATCCTTGTCCCTGCTCTTGTTGTGGTACTGGCTGAATAGCCCTCATGCCCATGAGAGATGAAACTTGCTTTTGTGCCTCTGCCCTTTGATTGTGTGGCTGGTCTGGCATACCTTTTGCCTTTGGAAGGGTGTGAAAGTGGAACCTGTAGCCCTGAGAGACTATATTTAAGACCCATTTGTCCTGGGTGATCATGTGCCAATTTTGTGAAAAAAGTGCTAGCCTTCCCCCTAAGGGTGCTGCCAAAAGATAAGTGCTTGGCATTGGCAGAGGAAAGTCATTGGGACTGTTTCCTATATGGCTGTGATTTGTCTTCTCCGTTTTTGGAGGTAGAAGCACACCATTGTTTTTGGCCTGTATGAGCCCTGGGGCTGTTGTCTGCCTCTAGGGCATCTGTATCTGCCTCTTTGTGGCCTGTCTGACACTGGAAAGGACCAATTCTTAGAAGGCCAGTTCCTGCTAAATCTTGGTGGTTGTACCTGTAAGAAATCCTTTACTGTCTGCATAGATTTCGCTTTATCCTCCATTTTCTTCAACACCTCTTCTGCCTTAACACCAAAAAAGTATCATGCTGTAATGGAGCATCCAATAATTTTGCTTTAACATGATCAGGCAGATTCTGTTCCTTTAACCAAGCATGCCTTCTAATGACAGAACCTGCAACAGCGGCCCTGCAAGAGGCCTCCAGTGAATCAAAACCACATTGCAAAGTATGCTTTCCCACTTGTTCAGCTGCATGCAATAAATCCTGCATTTCCTTATTTTCAGAACATTTAGAATTTGTCAACATTTTCTGTTTTAGAAGCGACATTAAGTATTGCTGATATTTAAGCATATGAAATTGACAATTTAAAGCCCTTACAGCCAAGGTAGCAGAAATGTAAACTTTTTTCCCCCATCTATCCAGTGCCATAAAATCCCTATCTGAGGGGGACAGGGTTTTTTGCAGTAGAGGCCTTGACCCCCTTGGGACCCTGAGATATAGTTCCTGGGTCAGCAGCAGGGTTTTTATATAGAAATTTATGAGAGTCTGGAACCCTGTGGTATCTGTCTGGCTTAACAGGTGCAGGAAGTAGAGTCGGGAGACAGGCCAGACTCTGAAAATACATCTACAATGTCTAGAACAGGTAGAATAGCACGAGGTCTGTGCTGAGGAAGTAGAAGAAAGTCTTTGAGCCTTTTCTTTGATTCTGAGTAATCTTGTCTCTCCCAGTGGAAATGCTCCCTCATGGTATGCAGGGTTTCCCCAAAGGAATAATCCTCAGGTGGAGAAGCTGAAGGAATAGATTCTTCAGCATCAGAATCCTCATAGGAGGAAGAAAGTATCCCTGTTCTGAAGAGGAGTCAGAGGAAATGGAAACCTGATCAGAAGAATCATATTCTGTGTCTTGCCTAGGCCTCTTAACAGGAGGGTAATTGGAACCCCTGGTCAAGGTAATTAGGTCTTCGGCCATTTTAAGCATTTGTTTCTTAGGCATGGAAGTCTGTCCAGGAGAATGCTGTACTTGTTTCTTTGTCTTTAAAGCTGTTTTAGTCTTTGCCTTGGAAGCTGGGGTTGGCTTGATATATAACTGTGTAGGTCTGAAAACACCCTCAGAAGCCGATGCCTGCTCTGCGGCTCCAGACCCATCTGAGGGAATAGTTTCCAAGTGTCCAATACCTTGAGTATTCAGAGGCCTAGCTGTCTCCACGTGGGAGTCGGAAGCGGCCTGTGGCTCTGAGGTAGTGGGCGTCAGGGGCTTCGAAAGCACCTCACTGAGAACCGGTGAACCAGCGACAGGCCTAGCAGAAGCCTAGTCAGTTTTGGACCTCGGATGCCTGTCCTTTTCCTTGCGCTTTTTATAAACTCCGGTCGTCGGCTGTTCCGACGGCATTATATAATTAAACCTTTGGCCAAAGTAATGAAAAGCAAAACCGTACCGACGCTTAATAGTGCGTTGGTTAAATTTAGCACAAAACCAACAGCTAGCAATGTCGTGGTCAGGGCCTAGGCAAGGAATACAGTAAGAATGAAAATCCTTATGAGGTATTTGCTTCCCACAAGAAATACAATTGTTAATTTTTTCTGACATCGGTCTGGAGCAAGAAAAAAGTTTCCCCAATGGGGTACTTAGCGTTATTGAAGACTTAAGATCTGAAATTCGATTTAGAAAATCTCAGGAGACGGCCGACCGGCACTTGCAAACTGCTTTTGCTTTGGGCACTGCGCGGCAAGAAAGACTGAAGAAAATGGCGTCGGCTGCATCTTTTATACCCCTGGCGCTCTGACGTCAGGGAAGAGGCGACAGCAAGCGACGCCGGACCAGGACTTTGCAATTCAGGCCGACTGCGGGTAGCCTGCCAGCAGGATAACCCAAGTGTAATGACTGCAACAGTGAAACACGATGAACATCCAGGACTGCAACAGTGAATACATTTGAACATCTACATTTATGGTAAGTGTACACAACTGTACTATGTTCTTCGTTTTTCACTGTTGCAGTCATCACTTTTAGGTAGATTCCCAAAGCTAAGGATGGGAGGAGGAATTTAAATAGAATTAGGACCAGCTAAAAGGCCCTGCAAGACTGCAGTAGCAAAGCCAGCTCTGGATGTAGAGAAACTTTGCAGATAGTAATGCTTGGTGAAAGTATGTACAGAACACCAGGTAGCAGCTTCTATGATGTCCCTGGTAGGGACGCCTCTGAGAAAGGATGTAGAGGTAGATGCAGCCCTGGTAGAGTGGGGTCTGATCCTCTGTGGGATAGGTTTTCCATGGTGTTTCTATCAGAAATAAATGCAATGGCCTATCCATTTGTAAATAGCTTGCTTTGAAATAGCCTTCCCCTCTGCCCCTGCAGCGAATACCACCAGCAGCTGATCAGATTTCCTTTGAGGTTTAGTTCTGTCCAAGTAGAATTTAAGTTGTCTGTGCACGTCTAAGGAGTGCAGAATCCGTTTCCCTTTGTTTTGTGGATTAGGAAAGAAGGTTGCCAAATGTATGGACTGATTAACTCATTCACTTCAATGGAGCTCAGAAAGTTTACGCTTTAACTTCCAATGGGTGCAGCCTACGCCTTTTGATAGAATCAAATTATGTCCTCACATTTTAAACAAATGTTCACATCTCTGGAACCATAGGAGTCATGAAAGTATAAAGGCCAACCTCTTCAGCAGAAGATATTTTTGTAGTGCTAGTAATCTTTAGATTCTAGGAAATTTAAAAAAAGTCACAGTAAATATTGTAACTATTACATTTGTAATATTTTGTAAACTTACAGTATCTCAGCAACTATTCAAGTTGCACACATACTGTCAGCAGCACTTTATTCATCTAGCAGAGAGGTTTCAGATGAGGCTAAGGAGTTATGTCTGTGTTACTTGGTTGTTGAGGTATTTAAAACAAATATGAAGATTATATCTACATAAATTAATATCATAAAAACAATTAATATCTATTTGCCTGCACTAGACAGAGGTCAAATATTAATGTAGTTGAGTTTGCCATTGTGTAAGCTTTAAGATGAAATATTTTAAAACTTTGTACATAGCATGGTTTAAGAATTATTGATGCTAATATGAAGTAATATTTGACGCCTAGAGGTGTCACTAGGTGTTAACTGCAGATGCACCTGGAGACGTCACTCGGATGTAATGAGTTAAGGGCCACACTGGATACCACCTTGGGCATGAGAGAGAGATTGGTCCTGAGGGACACCCTGTCTGCATGAAAGATGATGGAAGGCTCTACTGCCATGAGGGCCTATAATTCAGATACCCTTCTTGCTGAAGTGATTGCTAAAAGGAAAGCAGTTTTCCAAGAAAGGAATTTTAAGTCTGCAGTGGCAACTGGCTCCAAAGGAGGAAGGGTGAGCATTTCCAATACAAAGTTGAGTTCCCAGGCTGGAGTTGGAGCTCTCCTGGGTGGTCGTAGATTTCTGGCCCCTCCGAGGAACTGCTTAAGCAGTGGATGAGAGAAGAGGGCTGGGTTCTGTGTTATGAGCCGAGATGGCTGAGGCGTGAAGTTTGATGGAGGAGAAAGACAGGCCCTTATGAAGCATCTCAGTTAAGTATTGTAAAATCTGTGGTAAATTGGGCACTGTTGTGCTCATCCCTTAAGCTTGGTTCCAGGCACAGAGTCTTTTGCATTTTTCAGCGCAAGACGTTCTGATACTAGGCCTCCTTGCCTCTAAAATGATATCCATCACTGGTTTACTGAGGGATGCTAAAGGAGAAATTATGTAATTAGCCAGGCTGCTGGATTCAGTGTTTGAAGTTGAGGGTGCAGAACTTGGTTCTCCTGCTGAGACAATAGAGTAGGAGTCTGCGGCAGGTGCCATGGGGTCCACAGTGACACACTGCTGTACAGGGGGTACACCAGTATTGGCGTGACCAGTCTGGTGCAATCAAAATCGTCCTTGGTTTGTCTTGTTTGATCTTTAGTAGTACTTTGGAGAAAAGAAGCCGAGGAGGAAAGGCATAAACTGATAGGTTTTTCCAGCTGAAGGACAGAGCATCCACTTTCCATGCTTGTTTGTGGGGAGTCCTTGTGCAGAATTTGTCCAACTGATGGTTTTGGGAGTAGGCAAACAGGTCTATACCTGGGCCCCCCCCATTTGCTTGTCAACCTGTTGAAAATCCTTGGTTCCAGTTTCCACTCATGTGGGTCCATGAGGTTTCTGCTTAGTTCGTCTGCCAGAGTATTTAGTTTTCCTGGCAGGAATTGAGCTTGTAAATGTACTTGATAGCTCAGGGCTGTGTTTCACAACGCCATGGCTAGTCTGCAGAGGGGGTAAGAATGTGTACCCCCCTTCTTGTTTATGTACCACATAACAGTGGTGTTGTCCGTCTTTATCATTAATTGTTCTGGAAGAATGTGGTCCTTGAAGGCTGTCATAGCATTCTGTACAGCTAACATTTCTTTTTGATTGATATGCAGGTGCATTTGACTTGGGTTCCATTTGCCCTGAATGCACTTCCCTGCCAGGTGAGCCACCCATGCATAGTCTGATGCGTCTGTTAAGGTTTGGGCAGCAGGGGGTAATGAGAATGGTAGTCCCCTGATTTGGTGGCAGGCCTCTGACCACCAAAGGAACTCTAGGCGTAGGCAAGGTATGATAGGAATCACTGCTTCTAGATTCTGTGAATGTTGACACCATAAGCTTTTGAGATACCATTGCAGTTTCCTCATATGCAGTCTTGCATATGAAATTAGAAGAATGCAGGAGGCCATGAACCCCAAGGCTTGCAGTATTTGCCTTACAGATAACTGGGTTTTTGTGGCCACTTGTTTGAAGTAGGTTGTCAAATAAATCCGTTTCTCTGGCGTGAGGAAAGCCATCTGGAAGTTGTATTCAAGCTTGCTCCCAGGAATATAATTTGTTGACAGAGTACCAGGTGTGATTTCTTTTTGTTTATGGTGTACCCCAGACAAGTCAGGACCCTATGAACAAAGGCCAGATGATTCAATAGTATGTGTCCTGGCTTTCTGCCTGAATTAGACAATCGTCCAGATATGGGTATATTTGAATATTTCTTTGTCTGCAGAATGCAATGAATGGAGCTAGGCACTTTGTGAATACCCTGGGGACAGTAGATAAGCCAAAGGTTAGTGCAGAGAACTGATGGTGCATGCAGCCTGCTTTGAAGCGTAGGTATCTTCTGCAAGACTCCCTGGCAGGGATTGTGCAGGTATGCTTCTTTTAAATTTAGTGTTGCCAACCATGCATCTTTGCCTAGCATAGGAACCAGCTGGTGAAGACAGCATCTTGAATTTTGGAATCACCACAAAGGTATTTACAGCAGAAAGGTCCAGGATAGGATGCCATATATTGCTTTTTCTGGGTACCAGGAAAAGTCTCGAATAGAACCATTGTCCCTTTTCCTCTTCTGGTACCAACTGAATAGCCCCCGTGCTTAAGAGAGAGAACACTTGATTTTGGGCCTCTACCCACTGATTTGGGGGTAGATCTGGCCACCCGCTTGGTGTTGGTAAGGTATGGAAGTAAAATCGGTATCCTTGGGACACTACATTTAAAACCCATTTGTCCTGGGCAATGAGTTCCCAGTTTTTGGCCTGCAGACCAATCTTTCCGCCTAAAGGAGCATTCATTTGGGAAATGCTTGGAAGTTTTAGAAGCAAGTCATTGAGACTGTTTTTCATAGGGGGGAGTCTTACTACTTCCTGACTTGGATGCTGACACCCCCCACTGCTTAAGTCGTGTCTGGGACTGAAACCTGGGGTTTCTGCTATGTCTGGGTTTGGCTTGAGAAGACCTTGAATAGGCTGGAAAAGACCAATTCTTAGAGGGGCAGTGTCTACTAACTCTAGGAGGCTGAACTTGTAAGAAATCTTTAACAGTTTGCATAGATTTAGATTTATCTTCCATATTTTTAAGAACTTTCTCAGCTTTGTTGCCAAACAGGCGGTCCTGATTTAAGGGAGCATCCAACAATTTAGCTTTAACCTGATCAGGTAAAGATTGCTCCTTAAACCAAGCATGCCTTCTGAGCACAGAATCAGTAACAGCAGCCCTGCAAGAGGCCTCTAAAGAATCAAATCCACATTGCAAAGTATGTTTTCTAACTTGTTCAGCAGAATGCAATAAATCCTACAATTCTTTATTTTCTGCACAATCCGGAATCATCATCATTTTCTGTTTAAGCAACCCAATAACATGTTGTTGATATTTTAACATATGAAACTGGCAGTTTAAAGCCCTAATGGCTAAGGTTGCAAAAGTGTAAACCTTCTTACCCCACCCATCTAGTGCCCTGGAGTCTCTATCAGAAGTGGTAGGAGATTTAGCAGAAGAAGCCTTAATGCCCTTGGGTCCCTGTGAAATAGTCTCTGGATCCGCAATAGGATTTTTAAAAAAGAACTCAAGTGAATCAGGAACCCTCTAATATCAGTCAGGCTTTCTGGGAGCAAGAGGCAAAGAATAAGGGGCCAAACTAGATTCCGAAAAGGCATCAATAATGTCTAGTACAGGAGGAATAGCTAAAGGCCTATGCTGAGGCAAGAGTACGAAATCCTTAAGCCTCTTTTTTGAATCATAAAAATCATGGGTTTCCCAGTGGAAATGCTCCCTTAGAGTATGTAAGGTTTCACCAAAAGAAAAATCCTCTGGAGGGGAAGCAGCGGGAATAGAGTCCTCTGCATCAGAATCCTCATAAGTAGATAAGGGCAAATCCAAATCAGAAGAATCAGAAAAAACAGAATCCTGGTCAGAAGATTCATAAACAACTTCAGTCCTAGGCTTCTTAGAAGAAGGAGGCTGGCTCCCCTGATTAAAGTTATAAGATCTTCAGCCATTCTTTTCCTTTATTTTTTAGGTATAGAGGACCGAGTATGCAGCCTGGGCGTCGGTTTTTTAGGCATGGTTCAAGAATTAGGCCTAAAAGAAGGAGGCATCTGTTTAATATGCAAGTCCATAGGCCTGAACACACCCTCAGAAGCCAGTGCCTGCACAGCGGCTCCAGACCCATCTAAGGTAAAGACATCCGCAGGTTCCATAGTTGAAGGATCTCGCGGCATACGCTGAATGGGCAACAGTAGAGGCCTGCGAATCGGAAGTAGTGAGTACCAGGGGCTGCAAAAGTGCCTGAGTACCGGCGAACTGGCAACTGGCTTAAGAGAAGCGTCGTCGGCAGTTTTGGACCTCGGCGGCCTGTCTCTGTCTTTATCCTTGCATTTTTTCAGAAACCCGGTAGTCAGATGAGTAACGGATGACATTTCTGGATAATTAAACAGAGAACAGAAATATTTAGAAGTGAAAATATACTGACACCGGACAGTGTGCTGATTAAATAAAGCGCAAAACTGACAGCTCGGTACATCGTGGTCAGGGCCTAGGCAAGGAATACAGTAAAGTAATTATTAACTTTTACTGACATCGGTAAGTAGCAAAAAATGTTTCCCCAACGGGGTACTTAGCTTTAGTTGAAGACTTCGGTTCTGAAACTCGAAAACAAAAATTTCAGGAGTCGGCCGACCAGCACTTGCAAACTGCTTCTGCTTCAGGCACCGCACAGCAAGAAAGACTGATGTAATGGCGTTGGCTGCATGTTTTATACCCCTGATGACTTGACGTCATGGAAGAAGGGACAGCAACCCACGCAGGACCCAAAACTTTGTTAATCAGGCCGAATGAGGGCTACTGCAAGCAGATAACCCAAAAGTGATGACTGCAACAGTGAAACACAAAGAACATTGAAAGGTTCTTCTGCCATTAAGGCTTGCAGCTCCGAAACCCTTCTGGCGGAAGTAAAAGCCAAAAGAAAGGCAGTCTTCCATGAAAGGAACTTTAAGTATGTAGAGGCAGCAGGTTCAAAGGGAGGAAACCGTAAGCTTCTCCAGGGCAAAATTAAGATCCTAAGCAGGAGCTTTTCTGGGAGGTCAGATTGTTGGGTCCCCCTCAGGAACTGCTTCATCAAGGGGTGAGGAAAAAATAGGTTGCTCAAAGAACAATGAGCAGAAATTGCTGAAGCATGAATCTTAATTGAAGAAAAGGAAGTCCACCATTAAGCAAACCTGCTAGATAATCAAAAATGAAGGAAAGGGGAGGTTGGGAAGACTTCCCCTTTAGCCTGCAAAATCTCTTCCATTTATCTGCATAGGATTTCCTGGTGCTAGGCCTCCTGGCCTCATGAACTTCAACAACCTGCTGGGAAAGATTTAAAGTATTAATCAGGCAGTTAAACGCAGAGTTTGAAGATGAGGATGAAGAAACTTTCCCCCTTCCTGAACCAACAGATCTGGTACCAGGGGAAGATGCCAAAGCTGAGCTTGGGAAAGGCTGCAAAGAAGGGGATATCAATGCTGCCTGGGCCAATCTTATGCTATAAGAACAGCCTTTGGTTTTTCATCCCCTATCTTTAGCAGCACGCTGGGAATAAAAGGCAGAGGGGGGGGGGGGGAGGCATAAATTGAGAGTTGTGTCCATGGGAAGGACAAAGCATCCACTCTCCATGCTTTGTCGTGAAACTCCCTGGTGCAGAACGCTGGAAGGAGATGATTGGTGTGAGAGGAGAAAAGATCCCCCCTGAGGAGTGACTCAATGCGGAGTGATGCGATGGAAAATGATTTTGTTCGGTTGCCACTTGAGGATCCAGAGCATGTCTGCTCAATTGATCCACCAAGGAGTTTAGCCTCCCCGGAAGATACTGGGCTATGAGATGCATGCCCATGGAAGCTGCTAAGGACCACAGTTTCATGCTGTGTCTGCACAAACGGTAAGAGTGAGTTCCCCCCTGCTTGCTGATGTACCACATGACTATGGTGTCTGTCCTGATCAGAAGAGTCCCAGGGTAGAGTAGGTCCTTGAAAGCCAGCAAGGCCTGCTGCACTGCCATCAATTCTTTAAAGTTTATGTGCAGATGAATCTGTTGGGTCCTCCAAGTCCCTTGTATGGCCCTGCCTTTCAGATGCACCCCCCCCATGCATAATCTCTTTTAAAAAGAAGCTTGAGTACATCTTCCTGAGCTAGCTCCCCCTTTAATGGGGTAGTGCACTGGGGGAGACATTTCCTGACTGGAGGAGGAGACTGGGAAAAGAATAACCCCTGGAAATTAAGTTTAGCACCCAACATTTTGTAATACTTGCCCAGGTAAAAAAGTAGAGACACAAATGACCACTGACTGCCTCCAGGGTAGGGGAGTCAGGCAGCACTTCAGGAGCACTGTTGGGGCTTCTCAGAGAAGGGTTCCCTGGAGCCCTGATTTTGCAGACCACCTCTGCCCCTAGGGCAGCATGTGCCATTGAACCCTCTCTCCCCCAACCTCTAGAGGAGGACTCATCTTGAGCATCCTGGAAGGCAGACTGCCTTATGAAGCCACTTTTCCTGGCCCCCTCACTGCATCTTGGAAAAGGAGCAATGACTGGTGGAAAACCTGATTCCCACAGCTGACAGGGTTGTCTTGCCCTCCTACTCACTGTGTGTAACTATCTCCTTGACCGAAGGGGGAATTGGTGAAAGATGCCTTAAAGGACTCCATAAATCTGCAAAGGCACAGCCACGAGTGACGCCAAATGTGATGCCTATACTGGCCACTCAAGAGGCTCAATCACGCTGGCAGTGTCATCGATGAATTAGCCAGGGAAAAAGGTGTGGATACTTTGGGGACACCTTCCTTAGTTCCCCAGCAGGAAGCATCTCAAAAAGGGATGTGGTAAGCTCCTTGACCAGGTCGCTTTGTAGTCGGGTGAAATGTGCCAGATAGTTTAGCGCCTACATACCAAATGTAGCTGAAGCAAAAACGCACTTTGTGCCTGTCAATTGCCGGGAACTCATGGTTGGGGGTGGGGGGGGGGGACGTGCTCTGTTCCACCAGCTCTTTCTTGGTGGCAGCGGCTACCATGACTGCATTGACTGGCACACTTTTTGACCACAACAGCTTGTCAGTAGGGGGGGACTGAGAAATCTGTCCACACATTTGGGAACAGGCTCCACAGTATCTGGCTCCTCCCATGCCCTTCTAGTGATAAGGTCTACAAGTTAGTCTGCACGGGGGGAACCCAGGAGGTAGATGGCCCCATCCCAAAAGCCTTCAGAAAGACAGAGTCCTCAGAGGATGAGGGTGGGGGAAGGAAGACCAAGCTCCCTTAAGTTTAAGTATTTCCAAGATGCCCCCAAAGGGGACATTCTTGGGCAAAGATCTGGGGGACCCCATCCCCTTCATCAAGGTCCATATCCTCTGTAAGCGACTCAGCAAGGGAGTGCAAGTATTTCCTCTTACATGATCTCTTCTGGGGAACCTTCTCCAGGGATAGCTCCAGGAAGGATTCATAAGAGAGTGGGACCCCCAAATGGGGCAGCTCCCACCTGAAGGAATAGCTTGGGAGGGCTGAGTTGGGACAGGATGAATAGGGTCCGCTCAGAGGAGCTGGGATGGTCTCTGGAAGGGCAGGGAGGAGACTCTCCGGATTAAGTAGTGCTCTCTACGACCCGGGAAGCCAAAGGACTGGACGATGCCCTGTCCACACTTCTGGCAGGAAGGCCCATCTAGAGAGAAGAACCAGAGCAGGCCAGAGCCTCCAGCTCTCCAGATAGTACTGGCCCCAAGCTGTCAAGTGCTGAAGTACTAAGGGGAAGGGACCTGTCCGAAAAATAGGTCCAGAACCCCCACCCAAACCCTCCGGGGCGACCACTTGGGCCCGGGACTCTGTCTGCTCAGTGGGAGGCAGAGCAGAAGCAGTCAGGGACTCATACGGTGTAGAGACAAGAAAGGTCCCCAGGGATCCCTGCGTCCCTTCCATTGCGATCCAGGGTCAGAAAGTCCAAAAACAGTTATGTACTCAACATAACGATCGATGTATGCCTACATTCATTACTGATGGGTTCGGAGCAAAGAATCGGCTCAGACTCTGCCGACTATTTTCTAGCACGAAGTCTCTAATTGGCTGGGCTAACCGGTATCCCAGGATGCACCTCGTCCCAACCCCCAGATATTGTTTGCATACATCGCAATCACTCCACATACACAAAACTCACTAAGAGGAATATCACCCACCAGGAAAAAGGAATAAAAAACAATTTTGAAGGGTCTCAGAGCAATTTTCCTCCAAATCCTTCAGGAAGGGGGCAGGTGGGAGGGTATGTAAGAATGTTGGCGAGATGGACCACATACATCGATAGTTATGGTGAGTACATAACTAACTGATGTTATGGGGTCCTATCTCACCTACATTCATTACTGATGGGACAGCGTCCCTAGCAACTCTAACCCGGGAGGCTCATAGGAAAATACTCCAGAGAACCGTGGAACCAAAGGAAGCCCGGCCTCTAGATGCCACGTCCAGCTTGTAATGAGAGAGAAAGGTACGATGAGAAGCCCAGGTGGCCGCTGCACAAATGTCGTCCAAAGAAAGCCTGGCATGATATACTACTGAAGTAGAGACTGCCCTGGTGGAATGAGCCTTAACTGGGAATGGTAAAGTTCTGCCTGCTGAGTAAATAAAGGAAATGCAATCCTTAATCCACTTGGAAACAGGGCCACCCGTTCTATTCTCTGAGGAGGACACAAACAATTGATCAGATTTTCTTACATGTTTCATCCTGTGTAAATAGAATCTCAGTTGTCTATGCACATCCAATTGATGAAATTTGAACTCTGCTTTGTTGGAGAAGTTTGGAAAAAACACAGGTAACTCAATGGATTGATGGAGGTTAAACATGGAAGACACCTAAGGGAGGAAGGACGGATTAAGTCTCATGGATACCCTTCCCTTATGGAAGATCAAATACGGGGGCTTAATGGACAACGCTTGAAGTTCTGATACTCTTCTAGCCGAAGTGATGGCCACCAAGAACGCCGTCTTCCATGATAAGAATTTTAGTTCGCAAGTGGCAGCCAGCCTAAGCAACGAATACAGTAAGAATGGAAATCCTTATGAGGTATTTGCTTCCCACATGAAATACAATTATTAACTTTTTCTGACATCGGACTGGAGCAAGAAAAAAAGTTTCCCCAACGGGGTACTTGGCTTTGAGTAGGAGAAGAAAGTCTTCGGACTGAAGTACGTATATAAAAAATTGTCAGGAGTCAGCCAACCGGCACTTGCGAACTGCTAACACCGCACGGCAAAGAAAGACTGGAGAACATGGCGTCGGCTGTCAGCCTTGTACTCCTGGTGCTCTGATGTCAGGCAGCATGGCTGAACAGCCGATGCCGGACCCAGACTTTGGGATTCTGGCTGACCGAGGACTGCCTGCCGGCAGGGGAGAACCCTACAGCCATGACTGCAACAGTGAAACACGATGAACATCGCCGTCTTCCAGGATAAGAATTTTAGTTCGCAAGTGGCAGCCGGCTCAAAGGGTGGAGAAGTGATGGCTTGCAACACCAGATTTAAATCCCATGGCATGACGGGTTCAGACACAGGAGGGCGAAGTAACCAGGCTCCTTTCAAAAAGGCCTTGCAAAGTTTATAGCCCATAAGAACGGGCTCGTAGGATACATGGAAGTTAGAAATGGCCGCCAGCTGCACCTTAATGGTCGAGGGAGCGGAGCCCTGTCAGAACAGCATGAATAAAAAGTCTAAGACCGCCGATATAGGGGCTGTGAAAGGGTCCAGGCCTTGGGCCTGAGCCCAGGTGGAAAATCTCTTCCATTTGCTGGAGTAAATTCTTCTGGTGGAGGACTTGAGACAATAGGATATGCACCACCTCAGGCGAAAGGGAATGTAGTCTAATGATGGAAGTGAAGCAGCCAGGCTGTCAACCTGAGGGACTGTAGGTAGGGGTGGAACTGTCCCGACATGCGAGTCAATAGGTCTGGCACTGGATCCAGAGTCCAAGGACCGTCCACTGTGTACCGCTGAAGGAAGGGGAACCAGACTTGGCGGGGCCAGTGTGGAGCAATTAGAATCATCTTGCTTCCCAAGTAAATGGCTTTCTGAATCACTCTTGGTAACAGAGGAAATGTAGGAAAGGCATAGAGCAGACCGGGAGGCCAACCGTGGACTAGTGCATCCCTGGGTGACTCCCCCTGTGGTGGGATAAAGGGGGAAGTAGTTGCTGCATTTGGCATTGAGAGGACCGGCAAAGAGATCGCAGCAAGGCTGACCCCACCTGCTGAATATCAGAGTCTCAACTCGGTTGTTCAGAGACCACTCGTAGGGCATCAGAATAGCTCTGCTTAGCCTGTCTGCTATCATGTTGGATTTTCCCGGAATGTGCGTTGCCACTAGAAACCGATGGGAAGACACTGCCCAATTCCACACACTCATGGCTTCTCTGCAAAGGGGGTAAGACTTGGTTCCTCCTTGCTTGCTCAGGTACCACACAACTGACCTGCTGTCCGAGTGAATAGCAATTGTTCCCCAAGGAAGAGAGCTCTGAAGTGCTTGCAACGCTAATAGCACTGCTCTGATCTCAAGGACATTGATGTGTAAATGTACCTCGTGATCCTGCCATGTGCCTTGGACCGTTCTGCCCAGATAATGTCCCCCCACCCTATCTGGGAAGCGTCCGTGGTCACTGTGGCAGCAGGAGACAAAGGAACTAGATTCCTCCCCTTGTCCAGGTTGGAGGAACATAGCCATCAACGGAGATCCTGTCTGCATTGTTCCGTGAGGAGAATTGGATGAGAGAGAGGGACTTTTTGAAAGGACCACTGGACTGAAAGGAGCCACTGGAGGATCCGCATGTGTAGCCTGGCTAAGGGCACTAGCATGATGGTTGCCGCCATGGATCCCAATAGCTGAAGAACTAACCTGGCTTGAACCTTCTTGCGGGGCAACAAAGCTTGGACCTGAGATTGCAACACTTATCCATTCTAGAGGTAGAAAGGCCCTCATTTGAACAGAATCTAGCTCTGCGCCTATAAATACAACACGCTGTGAGGGCAGCAAGGCAGATTTTTCCCAGTTTAATGTAATTCCTAACCTTTGGCAAAGGGTTATGGTAGCCTCCCTGGCTTGAATGAGGAGATGCCTGGTGGGGGCGGTAAGGAGCAAATTGTCCAGGTAGGGAAACACCTGGAATCCTAGACGTCTCAGGTGAGCTGTCACCACTGCCAAACACTTGGCAAACACCCTGGGGGCTGTGGTGAGACCAAAGGGCAGGGCTCAAAACTGGAAATGACTGGCTCCCAGCCGGAAGCGTAAATGATTCCTGGATGCCTTGTTTATCTTGATGTGGTAATAGGCATCCTTGAGATCAATGGAGCACATCCATACTCCCTCTCCCAGCAATGGGAAGATGGATTGAAGAGTGACCATTCGGAATTTGGACTTTAGGACGTAGTGATTCAATCGGCTGAGATCCAGAATGGGTCTCTGGTCTCCTGTTTTTTTCGGCACCAAAAAGAGTCTTGAACTTCCTGATCCGATCTGGTCTGAGGGGACCGGTTGGATGACTCCTTTTCTTAGCAGCTTTAATATCTCTAGTGCTGCTTGATGCCTTTGACTGGGTGGAACGTCCGGGATTTTTTTGATTGGGGGAGGGGGTGAAGCAAAGGGAATGGTGTACCCTCCGGTAATTATTCGAAGCACCCATCGATCCTGAGTGATGCTCTCCCAAGCTTGAGGATGCCTCGAAAAATGGCCCCTGACTAGCTCCGGAGTAGCACAGTTGGGCGATCCCTCAGGATGCTGATAAGAAGATCCGCAAAAGGAGTTGCGGTCTCCCAAATTGCGGGGGCCTCCTCTGCCCCTAGGATGGCATCTTCCAGAATAATTCCCCCCTCCTCTGCCTCTGGAGGGGGGCTCACCATGAGTGGCGGGGAAAGACTTTTGTAACTTCTTGAACCACATCTTCCCTACTCTCTGAGCCTTGGGATAAGGCCTAGAGGGAAGAGGAAGAGAAAAACGGGCCCCTACAGCAGATAAAGTCTTACCCTCCTGCTCATATCTGATGAGTGTCTTTCACTTTGGGTCCGAAAAGAGAGGACCCATCGAAGGGGGAGTCAGTGAAGGAAGACTTGAAGGCTTCAGCGAAGTGACATAGGCGCATCCAGGCTTGCCTCCTAAGAGCCAAACCTGAACTAGCTGCCCTACTCGCTCCTTCAGCTGCATAAGATATGAGCCTCATGGACAAGTTGACAATGAAACCAAGGGTAGACAACTGGGCGTTAACAGTCTGCGGTACAGCCTCAGGCATGTTACCCGTCAAGGTATCTCCCAACTCTGAGGAGATCTCTCTGGAGCAGAGTAAAGTGACAAAGGTAATTCAGTGACTGCAGTGTAAAGGTTGCTGAAGACAGGGTACGCTTCCCATACCGATCCATACTTCTGGACTCCTTGTTAGGATGGACGGAAGAAGCCTCTGCAACTTCCTGCTGAGTGGCTGACACCTCCACCATGGCATCTACAGGGACCCCTTTTGTCAAGAACTCTTTCCCTGGGGGAGCAGACAGGAACTTATTCGGACTGGGCAGCGGTTCCACGGAATCAGGGTGCACCCACACCCTTCGACAAATAAGGTCTAAGAGTTCATCGATGCGTGGAAACACCCAGGAGGCGGAAGGTTGAGCTCCGAAGGCCTTGAGGAATACCGACTCCTCCTCAGAGGGGGGGGCTTGGAAGGCCAGTCGCCTTTCTGCCTTAATATCTCCAGGATGTCGGAGAAACAGACATTGGAGGACAACTTAGGGGCGGTCGGTATCCGAGGTGATGGACTCATCTTGGGAGTCTGTGCGCTTCCTCTTTCACAATTTCTTCCTGGGAGGCTCCTCAGGCACAGACTCTGAGGGGCACTCAGATAGTTGGGTAACAGTCATGGGGGTGTCCTCAGGCTTTCGAGCTCTGCTGTCAACAGATAGGGGGCATCAGAGGCTCTAGCCGGGGTGTATGGGGACAGTGACCGATCCAAGTGATGTCACCGACGACCTGGCCAGTGCATTCCTCATGGCCTTGAAGGCGGGCCCCCCCGAATCAGAGGACTGACCAGTCTCAGATCACAACCGGAGTCGGGGTCCCCCTAGCCGAAGCGCCAAGAGGGAGACTTGGGGCCGACCGAGGAAACCAGAGTGCCGAAACCAGATGATGGAACCGAAATGGTTGGAGCAGATGACGGCTCCGATAAACCCGCCAGGGGTATCGGAGCCGGCACAAGGACATCACTCGGCACCGAACACTCTGGCTCCGACGACACAGAGGTGCTCGGAGGAGGAATCATAAGTACCGACAAGGGGGTAGGCTCCGGAACCGACTGGGTCGGAGCCGAAAACAATTTGGCTAACACCAGCGACTGAAGGAGCCTCTGGACCACCCTTATCCACGTCCAAATCAGACAACCTCGAGGATTTGGAGGAAACTGAAGGAGATTAGGATCTCCTACCTATGGACTGATAACTGGCTCCAAAATGATTGGAGCCGAGGTAGACTCCAGTACCACAGATACCTACTGCAGCCCAGAGGACAATAGAGCCGAGGAGGCAGTATCCAAAACAGAGCTCTTGTCCTGCGGCTCTGAAGCCAAAGGAGCTGAGGAGGTTGTAACTATTTTCAAAATCTTCTCCGGGGGCTCCAAAGAACTAGATGGAGCCAGAGATCTTTTCTTAGTTCTGGTAGATTTAGACTTGCCAGTAGAAGAAGCGGGCTCTAGATCCTCTTCAAAAGCGGGCTTGACTAGGCCCTTCAAAATCAGTTTGTTTTTCCTTTCCTGCAGCACCCTAGAGCTGAAGGAATGGCAGACACTGCATGATTCTTGTAAATGAATCGCACGAAGGCAATAAACACAGATGGCATGCCCATCTGTAATAGACATTTTATAAGCACATTTAGAGCATTTTTTAAACCCGGAGGGTTTATGCTCCTTCTGCTCTTTCGACATGTCCAACAATATCCAAGCACTCAACAGGAGGAAAGTGGGAAACACTACTGGACACGGGAACTCTAATTTAAACGTTCCCTAGGAAAAGGAACAGACAAAAAAAAAAAACACACTATAGAACGAATGCGAAGGAGAGGACTAGGTCCCTCTAAATTAAACAGGTCTAGCCCGCCAAACACAAGGGAAACCACACACACACTCCAAAAAACTAACCGAACAAGCTCAAACACACACAAAACACAATACAGCTATGAGAATAGCTTTTTTGTATAAAAGAGAAGTACAAAACTTTAGAAAATTTAGTGAGAGAGTACTTAGCCACAGCCAAGCTCGAGACCACGTCCTAACTCAACGAGCGGCAAAAGAGATCTGGGGGTTGGGGCGAGGTGCATCCTGGGATACCGGTTAGCCCAGCCAATTAGAGACTTCATGCTAGAAAATAGTCAGCAGAGTCGGAGCCAATTCTCGGCTCCGCACCCATCAGTAATGAATGTAGGCGAGATAGGACCACATAACATGCACAGTTTTGTACCTACCACAAAATGTAGATGTTCGAGTGTTCACCCTGCTGCAGTTATCACACTTGGGTTATCCTGCCATCAGGCGGTCCCGCAGTCGGCCTGAGTTCCAAAGTCTTGGTACGGAGTTGGTTGCTGTCGCTTCTTCCCTGACGTCAGTGCGCCAGGGGTATATAAGAGGCACCTGACGCCATTTTCTTCAGTTTTTAATTTATATATATATATATATATATATATATATATATATATATATATATATATAAGGCACAAGCAGGGTGAACACTCGAACATCTACATTTATGGTAGGTACAAAACTGTACTATGTTCATTGTGTTACCCTGCTGCAGTCATCACACTTGGGTTGAATCCCAAAGCTAAGGATGGGTGGTGGAGTTAAACAGGGTTAGAAGAAGCTAGTAGGCCCTGCAAAACTGCAGTGGCAAATCCAGCCCTAGTCTTAGAATATAGAGGTAAGTGATAGTGTTTGGTGAAGGCGTGCACTGAACTCCAAGTTGCAGCTTCCAGAATATCCTTGGTTGGCACCCCCATGAGAAAGGCTGCTGATGTAGCTGTAGCCCTGGTGGAGTGGGACCTAATGTTAGCAGGTACCGATTTCCCATGATGTGTGTAGCAGAAACGTATGCAATGTCCTATCCATTTTGAAATGGTCTGTTTTGAGACGGCTTTTCCTTGTGATCCTGCAGCATAGGCTACAAAGAGCTGGTCAGATTTTCTGAAAGCCTTAGTTTTATCCAAGTAGTGATGTAATTGCCTGTGAATGTCCAAAGAGTGCAGGAGTCTTTCTCCTTTGTTTTGGGGATTTGGGAAAAAGGTGGGCAAATGAATGGTTTGGTTTAGGGCCACAATGGATACCACCTTTGGCATAAAGGAAGGGTTAGTTCGTAGAGAGACTCTGTCTTGATGAGAAATGAGGAAGGACTCCACTGCCATTAGTGCCTGTAGCTCTGAGACTCTTCTAGCTGAAGTTATTGCTAGTAGCAGGGCAGTTTTCCATGAAAGAAATTTTAAATCAGCTGAAAAAGCTGGTTCAAAGGGCGGCAGTGTAAGCTTCTCCAGAACAAAGTTGAGATCCCAAGTAGGTGTTGGTGCTCTCCTGGGCGGTCTTTTCTTAGCCCCTCTGAGGTACTGTCTTAGGAGTGGATGTGAAAATAAAGGAGGGTTTGTGTTGTAATGAGCTGAAATTGCTGAGGCGTGGATCTTAATAGATGAAAAGGAAAGTCCTTTGTGCAACATCTCAGTTAAATATTGTAGAATCTGAGAAATGTTGGGATCAAGGGGATTTTGGCCTTTAGCCTGGTTCCAGGCGCAAAATCTTTTCCATTTGTCTGAATAGATTTTCCTTGTGCTGGGCCTGCTGGCCTCCAAAATGACATCCATAACCGCTTTGGATAGAGGTGTTGGCTGGTTGTTCAGGTAATTTGCCATGCAGCCAAGGTAAAGTCTTGACCTGGCTGTGTAGAACCTGATTGTCTCGCTGGGTGAGGGATTTGTGGTAAAATCCATGGTGGGCCGTGGGCCATGTTCCTTAGAATTGGATACCAGAGCTGGCGTGGCTAGTCTGGTGCAATGAGTATAATTCGTGGCCTCTCTAATCTGACTTTCAGCAGTATCTTTGCTAGAAGAGGCAGTGGAGGAAAGGCATACGCCGTTAATGTTTTCCAACTGAATGAGAGGGCGTCCACTTTCCAAGCTTGTGTGTGGAGTATCCTTGTGCAAAATTTTTGAAGTTGGTAGTTTTGGGGGTTGGCAAACAGATCTATGTCTGGGCATCCCCATTTTTGAGTTATCATTGCAAATACTTGTGGATCTAGTTTCCACTTGTGGGGATCCATGATGTTTCTGCGTAGGTCGTCTGCCAATGTGTTTTTCTTTCCTGGCAGGAATTGTGCTTGTAGTTGAACTTGGTAAGACAGTGCAGTGCTCCACAAGGTCATTGCTTGCCTGCGCAGAGGGTAGGAATGTGTGCCTCCTTGCTTGTTTATGTGCCACATTACTGTGGTATTGCCAGTCTATTATTAGTTGACCAGGGTGTAAGAGGTCCTTGAAAGCTGTTAGGGCATTCTGTACTGCTAGCATTTCTTTTTGATTGATATGCAGATGCCTTTGATCTGTAGTCCATTTGCCCTGAATGCACTGTCCTGCCATGTGTGCTCCCCAGGCACAGTCCGATGCATCTGTTGTCATAGTTTGCCTCGCTGTGGGTAAGGTGAAAGGCTGACCCTTGTTGAGGTGACATGCCTGTGCCCACCACAGAAACTCCTGCTGAAGGCAGGTAATGAGTCGTATCATTGTTTCCAAGCTGTGGCTGTGCAGAGTCCATACGCTTTTCAGGTACCACTGTAATTTCCTCATATGCAGTTTTGCAAATGGTATTAGTAGTATGCAAGATGCCATGAATCCCAAGGATTGCAGAATTTTTTCTTGCAGGTAGTTGGGTCTTTGTTGCCATTATTCTGAAGTATTGAGTAAGCTGTTGTTGCTTGTCTGGCGTGAGATAAGCCATCTGGGCCGTTGTATTCAAGCTGGCACCCAGGAATATTATGTTTTGTGAGGGCACTAGTTTTGATTTCTTTTCGTTTACTGTGTACCCTAGTCAACTTAGGTGTTTGACAAATGCCAGATGCTTTAAAAGAATGTCCTTGCTTTCTGCTTGAATAAGGCAGTCATCCAGGTATGGGCATATTTGAATTCCTCTGTCTGCCGTATGCAATTACTGGTGCCAGGCATTTTGTGAAGATCCTGGGCGCAGTAGCTAAGTCAAAGGGCAGTGCAGAGAATAAATAATGGGTTGAACCTGCAATGAAGTGGAGGTATCTTCTGCAATTTTGTCTGATAGGGACATGCAGGTATGCCTCCTTGAGGTCCAACGT
Organism: Protopterus annectens; assembly: GCF_019279795.1. NCBI lineage: Eukaryota > Metazoa > Chordata > Ceratodontiformes > Protopteridae > Protopterus > Protopterus annectens. The sequence continues at coordinate 284,497,612 of NC_056729.1, read as the reverse complement.
TACTAGCCAAGCATTCTTGCCCAGCATGGGAAGAAGCTGCTGTAGTGTTAGCATCTTGAATTTTGGTACTTGCAGATAGGTGTTCAGAATTGAAAGATCCAGAATGGGTCTCCATGCTTTGTCCTTTCTTGGGACTAGAAAGAGTCTTGAGTAAAATCCTTGTCCTTGCTCCTGTGTAGGTACCTGTTGAATGGCTCATGTCCATGAGAGCTGTAAATTGTTTTTGTGCCTCTGCCCATCGATTTGGTGGCAGGTTTGGCATTCCTTTTATCCTTGGCAAGGTATGAAAGTGGAATCTGTATCCTTGTGAGACAATGTTTAGGACCCATTTGTCTTTTGTGATGATGTGCCAGTTGTCTGCAAAAAGTGCTAATTTTCCTCCCAAGGGAGCTGCCAAGAGAGATTTGCTTGGTAGTTTGAGGGTTGAGTCATTGTGTTTGTCTTCTGCTAGCTTGGGGCCTGTCTTCTCCTCCTTTCTGGGTAGCAGTACCCCATTAGCGAGGTTTGTAAGGGCCTTGTGACTGACCTCTGTGATCTGTCAAAAGCTGGAAAGGACCAGTTTTTTGTTGGCCAATTTCTGCTGAAACGAGGGGCTTGTACCTGTAAAAAATCCTTGACCATCTGCATAGACTTTGCCTTATCCTCCATTTTCTTTAAAACCTCTTCTGCTTTGACACCAAATAATACATCCTGCTGTAAAGGTGCATCCAATAATTTTGCTTTAACATGATCAGGTAGGGTTTTGTTCTTTTAACCAAGCATGTCTACATATGACAGACCCAGTAACAGCTGCTCTACAGGAAGCTTCCAATGAATCAAATCAACATTGTAAAGTATGTTTGCCCACCTGTTCAGCTGCATGCAACCGATCCTGCATTTGCTTGAATTCAGACTGTTCAGAATGTGTGCTCATTTTTTGTTTTAATTGAGACATTAGGAATTGCTGATATTTCAGCATGTGAAACTGACAATTTAATGCTCTCATAGCCAGAGTAGCTAAGGTGTGTATCTTCTTTCCCCATCTATCTAGGGCTCTGGAATCCCTTTCAGAGGGCACAGGAGTTTAGCCATAGAGGTTTTAGCCCGTTTGGGACCCTGGGAAATTGTTTCTGGGTCAGCCACAGGGCTTTTATAAAGGAATTTGTGAGAGTCAGGTACTCTGTAGTATCTGTCTGGTTTGGCTGGAGCAGGAGGTAGAGAGTCTGGATTTAGACTATACTCCAAGTAAACATCATCCACAATGTCTAAAACTGGAGGGATAGCAAGTGGTCTGTGTGCTGGGGTAGTAAAAGGAACTCGGAGCCTTTTCTTAGAATCAGAGTAGTCCTGGCCTTCCCAGTGGAAATGTTCCCTCATGGTATGTAAAGCTTCCCCAAAGGAGTAGTCTTCAGGGGGAGATGCTGAGGGAAGAGCGTCTTCAGCATGAGTCTTCATAAGGGGGAAAAGCGTAATCCTGTTCCTCAGAAGAATCTGAGGAAATAGAAACCTGGTCAGAGGAAGCATAATCCTCCTCTTGTCTTGGTCTTTTATCTGGAGGGGGATGGGAACCATTGATTAGGGTAATCAAATCTTCAGCCATCTTGAGCATCTGTTTCTTGGGCATGGGGCCTTGAACTGGAGACTGATGTACAGTCTTTTTTGGTTTTAATGGAGTTTTAAGCTTAGCATAAGATTTAATGGTGAGTGTAGTAGGTCTGAAGACACTTTCTGCAACCGAAGGTGTTTCTACTGCACCGGGATCTCCTTCTGCTCCGGTGTCGGAAGGGCCTAATGAAGATGGCTGCGACGGCCTAGTACACTCCGCTTGAGAATCCAAAACTGTCCAGGGTTCCAATTCTGCGGTCGTCAGCGGTTGCGTAGGTGCCTCACTGAAAACCGGAGAACTGGCGACAGGCCCAGCAGAGGCCTCTGAGTCTGGCTTGTTCCTAGGCTGCCTGTCCTTATCCTTGCGTTTTTTATGCATGCCGGTCATCGGCTGCTCCGACTGCATGATACAATTAAATTTCCTACCAAAGTAATGTCATGCGAAGTCAAAACAGCGTTTGATAGTTCGTTTATTAAACCTAGCACAAAACCGACAACCTGTGACATCGTGGTCTTGGCCTAGGCAAGGAATACAATAAGAATGGAAGTCCTTATGAGGTATTTGCTTCCCACAAGAAATGCTATTGTTAACTTTTTCTGACATCGGACTGAGGCAAGAAAAGGTTCCCCAACTTAGCTTTATTGAAGACTTCGGACTGAAATTCGATTAGAAAATCTCAGGTGTCTGCCAACCGGCACTTACGAACTGCTTCTGCTTCGGGCACCGCACGGCAAGAAAGACTGAAGAAAATGGCGTTGGATGCCTGTTATATACCCCTGGTGCACTGACGTCAGGGAGGAAGCGACAGGAACCGACGCCAGACCAAGACTTTGGAACTCAGGCCGACTGCGGGGCCGCCTGATGGCAGGATAACCCAAGTGTGATGACTGCAGCAGGGTAACACAAACATCTATGCTGATCGGATGAGAACTGAATGAAGGGTTAGGAGATGGCCCCTAGTCAGATGGGCAGGGGACACTAGAGGCCCCAACTCCATCTGAGCTTTGAGGAAGGACCTCATTATCCTGTCTATATCAGAAGGGAGTAAACTCCTGGAAGATCTACAAGAGGCTGAGGACCTAGCTAGAGATGCTTGTCTAGATCCAGAGGACCTCCCTTCTAATGAACGCCTTCTGTGCCTGAAAACAGAAGGAGAGTACCCCAAGCCAGAACCTGAGGGGGAATCCTTGACAACAGTGGGATCAGACACTGATCCCACACCCTACCTTTTCAGATCCGATGGCAAGATAGGATCTAAAGGCTTGGATCCCACATGTCTCAGATCAGAGGAAGCCAGATCAGTGACTGGTCCGGATCTGGCCAGATATGAATGCATCGAACAAGAGACCTTGGATCCAAAGGCCTCAGAGAAAAAGCCCCAGATCAGTGAGAGTCTCAGATCTTAGGATCTAAGAGCATCGCATCCGACTGAGTCAAGGCTGGGGTCAGATCAGAGGCACTAGGATCAGACACAGCCTTGTCTTTTTGGCAGATGAAAATCCCGGAGGTGGAGGGGGTTCCTTTTGTGCTCTGAGGGTCCAGACTTGGCAAAGGACTGAGTCAAGGGACTCCCTTGAACCAATCCTTTCAAAAGGAGTTTGTCTCCGCACTCTACCAAAGCCCTGGGGTTGAACATGGCACAAATGTCGCATTCAATCTCCAGGTGGTCGGCACCCAAACAATAAAGGCACTCTTCATGCGAATCAGTAACAGACATCTTCCAACCATATGAGGAGCATGGTTTAAACAGACAGGCTTGTCAGACAACAGGAAAATTAGACCAAACCTAAGGGACAAGCTAACTCGTGATCAGAGTCAAGCAGAGGTCGGTACCAGAACACGCAGCTGGGAAAAGTACAGTTGTGTACACTTACCATAATTGTAGATGTTAAGAGTGTATTCACTGTTGCAGTCATCACACTAGGGTTTATCTGCTTGCAGGTAGCCCTCAGTCGGCTCGAACACCAGACTTATTTCTGCGTCTGTTGCTATCGCTCCAGGACCGACATGTCAGGGGTATAAAAACAGGCAGCCGACGCCATTACATCACTTTTTCTTGCCCTAAATGTCAGGAGCCCCCCAAATAGGGAGCTAAGTTATGGGGAGGGGAAACGACACCAGTAAAAAGTAAATACCATTACCCCAGAAAGGGGTGAGTAATACACAGAGGAGAGAGAGATAAGGGGGCTGGAGGGAGGGAAACCAGGACTGCAACAGTAAATATACTCAAACTCTACATTTATGGTAAGTGTACCCAACTTTACTATGTTCTTCATGTTTCACTGTTGGTCATCACAACTGGGTTGATTCCCAAAGCTGAAGAAAGGGTGGAGGCAGTTAAGAAAAGTTGGGGCTGGCTAGTATGCCGTGCAGGACTGCTGTTGCAAATCCCACCCTGGATTTGGAAAAGATAGGCAGGTGGTAATGCTTGGTGAAGGTGTGTAAAAAACTGCAGGTAGCAGCTTCCAGGATGTCCCTGGTAGGGACTCCCCTGAGGAATTCTGTAGAGATAGAAGTTGCCCTAATGGAATCTGTTCTGACCCCCTGAGGAGTTGCTTTCCCATGTAGCAGAAATGGATGCAGCGTGCTATCCATTTGGAAATTGTTTCGAAATGTCCTTGCCCTCTGCCCATGGTGCAAAGCTGACTAGTAACTGGTCAGATTTCCTGAAGGCCCAAGTCCTATCAAGGTAGAATCTGAGCTGTCTGTGCACATCCAAGGAGTGCAGCATCCTTTCCCCTTTATTTTGAGGATTACGGAAGAAGGTTGGCAAATGGATAGATTGGTTGAGAGTCACACTGGACACTACTTTAGGCATAAAAAAAGGGTTAGTCCTGAGGGAAACCCTGTCAGCATGCAAAATAATGAAGGGTTCCACAGCCACAAGTGCTTGTAGCTCAGACACTCTTCTAGCTGAAGTGATGGCCAGAAGCAAGGCTGTTTTCCAAGAGAGGAAAACCTCTGCTGACGCTGCAGGCTCAAAGGCAGGGTAGTGTGAGCTTTTCCAGTACAAAGTTAATGTCCCAAGCAGGGGTGGGTGCTCTCCTTGGTGGCCTTAAGTTGTTTGCCCCTCTCAGTAACTGTTTGATAAGAGAGCGAGAGAAGAGAGGTGGCTCAGTGTTGTAATGAGCCGAAATGGCAGAGGCATGGATCTTAATCGAGGAGAAGGATTGGCCTCTGTGGAGTAGATCTGCTAGGTAATCCAGGATTAGAGGTAAGGAGGGCAGTGCTGTGTCCTCTCCTTTAGACTGAGTCTAGGAACAATACATTTTCCACTTATCTGCATAGGATTTCCTTTATACTGGGTCTTTTAGCTTCAAGAATGACGTCCAGCACCTGCCTGCTTAAGCTGGTCACCGCGGGAGAATTTAAGGAATAAGTCAGGTTGCAAGATTCAAGGTCTGCAGTTGTGGATGCAAGTTATGCCCCCCTTGCTGAGTGAGGAGGGTTGGGATCTGGGGTAGGTGCCAGGGTGGTACCAATGCTGGCGTGGCCAGTCTGGGGCAATCAGGATTGCCCTTGGTCTGTCCTGTCTTATTTTGAGTAATATTCTTGATAGAAGAGGCAGAGGGAGGAATGCATAGATTGAGAGGTTTCCTGCTGGAAGGAGGCGGCATCCACTTTCCAGGCCCTGTTGTAAGGTGTCCTGGTGCAGAATTTGCTGAGCTGGTGATTTCAGGGGGAGGCAAAGAGTTCCACCGAAGGGGTCCCCCATTTCTTGATTAGAATACTGAAGGTGCTGGTGTCTAGGAGATTTCTGCTCAAGTCGTCTGCCAGAGAGTTTTGTTTGCCTGGCAGGAATTGAGCTTGCAGATGAATCTACATATCCAAGGCAGTGCTTCACAGGGCCATGGCTAGCCTGAGGAGTGGGTAAGAGTGGGTTCCCCCTCTGCTTATGTACCACATAACTGTGGTGTTTTGTTTTTATTAGCAGGGGTCCTGGTGAGAGTAGGGACCTGAAAGCTATCAGAGCATGCTGAACAGCTAGCATCTCTTTTTGGTTGATGTGCAGATGAGTTTGACTTGGGCTCCAGTGGCCTTGAGCGCACCTGTTGTCCAGGTGTCTGGGTGGCGTGGGGTCCAGTAAAGGGAAAACCCTTGTTGTGATTGCATGCTGCTGCCCAAGAAAGAAACTCTGTCCTTAGACAAGGTATGACTGTTTCCAGGTCCTGAGAATGCTGGCACCAAAGACTTAAGTACCATTGAAGTTTCCTCATATGCAGTCTGGCATATGGAATTAGTAGGATGCAACAGACCATGAACCCTAGGGACTGCAGGATTTTCCTTGCAGACAGCTGGGTTCTGGTCATCATTTGAGCAAAGTAGCCGGTCAGGCTTGTTTTTCAGGAGTAAGGAATGCCATCTGGGATGCTGTGTCCAAGCTTGTTCCCAGGAATACAATCTTTTGACTGGGTACTAGTTTTGGTTTCTTTTCGTTGACAGTGTACCTCAGGGAGGTTAGAAGGTTCTTTACAAAAGTCAGGTGGCTGCAACAACTGTTCCTGTCTGCCTGAATCAGGCAATCGTCCAAGTATGGGTAAATTAGAATTTTCCTCCATCGGCAGTAAGCAATGGCTGGAGCCAAGCATTTTGTGAATACTCTGGGAGCAGTGGATATGCCAAAGTGAAGTGCAGAGAACTGATAATGCATAGATCCTGCCCTGACACGTAGGTATTTTCTGCATCAGTCCCTGATATGGATGTGCAGATGAGCTTCTTTTAGGTCTACGGCGGCTAACCAGGCATCTTTGGACAGCATAGAAAGAAGCTGGTGAAGGGTAAGCATTTTGAATATTGGTACCACCATTAAGATGTTTAGGGTGGAAATATCTAGGATTGGCCAACAAGTGCCCTCTTTTCTGGGTACCAGGAAAAGTCTGGAATAGAATCCTTGACCTATCTGTTCAGCTGAAACAGGCTGAATTGCCCTTATAGAGAGCAGGGATTGAACTTAGTTTTGTGCCTCTGCCGACTGATTTGGAGGAAGGTCTGGGAGCCCTTTTGGGGTTGGCAGTGAGTGGAAGTAAAATCTGCACCACTGGGATACAGTGTTGAGAACCCATCGGTCTTTGGTGATGGACGGTCAGTTTTTTGCATGATGGGCAAGTTTTCCTCCTAGGGGCACAAGCATTTGGGCAGAGGTGAGGAGTGGGATAGAGAAGTTATTCCATAAGGGGGGGCTTAGCACTCCCTGTTTTTGAAGTAGAGGCACTCCATTGCTTAGATCTCCGCATATCTTGAAACTGAAGTCTGGGGGGGGGGGGCTGTTTTCCCAGGGTCTAGTTTGAGATGGCCTTGAGAGGGCTGGAAAGGACCAATGTTTCGAGGGGCAATGCCTACTGAATCTAGGAGGCTGCACTTTCAAGAAATTTTTGTCTGCATAGATTTAGCCTTTTCTTCCATCTTTTACAGAACCTCTTCTGCTTTGGTGCCAAAAAGATTGTCCTTGTTCAAAGGGGCGTCTAGTAATTTTGATTTGACATGGTTTGGCAAGGTCTGCTCCCTAAGCCAAGCATGCCTTCTCAGTACAGAACCAGTGACTGCTGCTCTGCAAGATGCTTCAAGGGCGAAACCACATTGCAAAATATGCTTGCTGACTTGTCTTGAAGAATGCATAAGCCGTTGTAATTCTTTATTTTCTGTGAAGTCTTTAAAAGGTAGCTAATTTTTGCTTAAGTTCCATACTATGTTGCTGGTATTTCAGCATGTGAAACTGGCAATTCAATGCCCTAATGGCGAGAGTTGCAGAGGTGTATACTTTTTTACCCCATCTGTCTAAAGCTCGGGAATCACTGTCCAAAGGGGTGGGATTCTTAGCTGTAGTTGCTTTTATACCTTTAAGCCCCTGGGAAATGATTTGTGAAAAGAAATTTGTGAAAGTCAGGGACTCTAGCACCTATCTGGTTTCCTTGGAGCAGGGGTTAAAGTATCAGGAGTTAGGCTGGATTCCATTAAAACATCATCCACAACATCTAGAACTAGAGGTATTGCTAAAGGTCTATGTTGTGGCAAATCTAGAAATTCTGAGTCTCTTTTTGGACTGAGGATAGTCTTTGCATTTCCAGTGGAAATACTCTCTTCAAGTACGTAGGGTTTCACCAAAAGAAAAATCCCCTGGAGGGGAAGCAGAGAGAATGGATTCCTCTGCATCTGAATCCACGCAAGCAGATAAAGGCATGTCTTCATATTCACAGACCTCATAGTAGTCGGACTCTTGGTCTGTTAAAGCTGCTGGGAACAGGTCTCTCTCTTAGCAGGAGAATGCTGGCTTCCCCTAATCAGCATAATCAGGTCTTCTGCCATTTTAAGCATTTGATGTTGTGGCAAGGAAGTAGGTGCTTGAGTTTGGGTCGTCTGTTTTAGCAATAGCTCGTACTCTTGGCCTTAGAAATTCAGTTTTAGACGGAACTGAAGACGCGAAAATAGTCTGCGTCTAATATCGGCAATGAGAAGAACTTCCTCAGAAGATGGTTCCTGCACTGCGGCTCCAGACCCTTCCATGGTAGACACAGACAGGTTCCATAGTCAAAGCGTCTCGTGGCATACCGGACTCCAAACGGGTCTCGGTAGTGGCCTGTGAATCCATCAAAGCGAGCATCGGGGGCTGTGAAAGCACCTCGCTGAGTACCGGCGAACTGGCATCTAGCTTAACGGAAGCGTCGTCTGCAGTCTTGGACCTGTGCGGTCTATCTTACGTTTTTTCGGAAGACTGGTAGTCAGATGGCTTAATGAAGCCATTTCAGAATACGGAGATAGAGAGCAAAAGTATTTAGTGACAATAAAGGCCTGACAATGAATAGTTCGTGCGTCGAACAAAGCACAAAACAGACAGTGAGGGACGTCGTGGTCTGGGCCTAAACAGGTTAAGCAGTAAAAATGGAAATCTGTGTGCTATTTGCTTTCCACAGACGAGACAATTGTTAACATTTTCTGACATCGGTTAGAGCAAGAAAAAAGGATCCCCAACTGGGTATTTAGCTTTAGAAACCTTCAGGATGATTCAATTCGGAAACAAAAACGCAGGTAGCAGACGACCGGCACTCGTGCAAACTGCTTCTGCTTCAGGCCCCTCGGCAAGAAAGACTGATGTAATGGCATTGACTGCCTGCTTTTATACCCCTGATGACCTGAAGTCAGTCCTGAAGTGACAACCGACGCAGAAATACTAAGTCTCTGGTATTCGGGCCGACTGAGGGCAAACTGCAGGCAGATAACCCTAGTGTGATGACGGCAACAGTGAAACACCAACATCTACTATAGTAAACAAACAATAAACCTACTACAAAAAGCACAGAACTACTCTAGAAAAAACTAGATCAGCTATGTACTACTATAAAAAAGGCACCAAAATGGAACAACCCAACAAAAGTTACAAAACGGGAGGGGAGAGACTAAACTACTGAGACAGAAGAGAAGTCTAAGAATAGCTAACTAAACACCAAGAAAAATCCAATAAAGAAAAAGTTGAAAAATAAGCTACTTGTCCCACTACACGTGTAAAGCCAAAGAAACATACACTGTAGATCATGGCAAACAAGATCTGAGGGGTTAGAAGGCAGCAAGGGATCAGGGGAAGTGGGAGGAGCTCGACCCTAAAAGCTGTATGTAAAGTTGCCAGATCAGATCTGATGTCAGATCCAAGACCCAAAAGTGAGGAATAGTGACATGGATAACATCAGATGAGTGGTCACGCATCCTATCTTGAGATTTTGTTGGTCGACGTGCTGTATGGCCTAGATGTTCTTCCATATCACTGTTGCACTATTCTTCACCTAAGGGATCTCCTGCCCAGGTTAGCCCAACATCCAGACACTATACCAAAGCCTTCAGCTCTTAAAGGCACCGTATATGTCACATGTACGCTCTGCACGAAAGACCCAAGTCACAAAGAATGTACGGACACAAATGCTCAGAACTTCTTTGCCACCAGTCCGAATGCAATCATCATATGGTCTGAACACCCTCATGCTGTGCTGCTTACCAAGCCATTTTTTTTCAGATAGGTGCCCTGTTGGGGTTTCTTCTCTTTTCTTGTTTGTTACTGGAACTGAGAGAGAAAGAATAAGGCAGCAGACCCACTCCTGAGCTAAAGAAGGCAGCTGTCATGCAGGCCTCTCTTTTTGGGTATCTTCATGCAAAACTTCCCGAGTCTGCTTGCTACAGAAGCAAAACGGTCAACTTATGGCACAGCACACCTGTTCATAGGTTATAGTAGGTTCATAGGTTAGTACTAGGCTTACTTCCTTTGTGAGCCATTTTAAGCCTAGCCATTTACCCAATCTGAGAATCAAACCCTAGACCTTGTGCTTGTAAGGTAAACACCTTGACCATTATGCCAACCTCCCACCCTGTGGACCAACTCCAAGAATACTTCTCTATTCAGCATCTATTGGTCGAGTTCTAGTACATTCCTGCATTGCCTGCTTGCCATGCTCTTGCCCTGACCGAGCCAGTACTAGGCAGAAGTCACACCTGCCACCTCAGCCACCTCCCAAACCCACATTGCTAGTCTGTACATGAAGTGGGTTCCGTCTTGCTTATGTACCACATTAACTGTGGTACCACCAGTCTTGATCATAAGTGTTCATAGCTGCCAAATGTCACTGAATGCTGGGATAGCCAGGATGACTGTCACTTGTTGTGTTTACATTTTCCTCACTGGCTTGTACAACTTCCCTTGAACTTTCAGGTCTCCTATACTGGCTCCCTAAGCAACACGTGAAGAACTTGTCAGAATTTGGGACCTTTCTTTGTTGAAGCCTGAAAGACATCCTTTGTTCAAATCAGTAATGTTCACAATATTCACTGCTGCAATCCTCATTTGGAATGTCGTGCCTACAACTTGTGGATGTTCCAACATCTAGAGCTTTGCCCTCTTCAAAGACTATAGCCAAAGTCCTCTCACCAAATGAGTCAATACATCACTGGTATAAATGGCACACCAGCTAACACCATTTTCAGATCATTCCTGCTGTACACTGTGTAACAATGTTACTCACGGCTCTTGGGTAGTAGGCCCACTTCTCGCAGTAGCTTTTATTGTACTCCTGTCCTTGCATTATTTTAGCCAATGTCTTATTCTGCTTCTAGTGCAGAACAACTTAATACTAATAACAGTATGGTAAGAAAGTCACCACCCCACAAGGGGTGCCAAAAGAGTTTAAGTAATTTTATTAATCATGGAATTACAGATAGAGTTACAGAAAACACAAACCATTTTAACTTATTTTCACGCAGTATACATTTTAATAACTTCCATTCAGTGATATATAAATTACTCAATTCCTTCTTTAATCCCTACCTTCCCCTAATTTCACTCCTCCTCCTGAACACTTCTCTAAATGCACTGTTCTCAAATTCCCTTTTTTTAAACCATGCACAGAGATTTCTTTTAAACCATTACCACAGAAGCCTTTCTTAAATAACGGTAAAGACACCCATAATAAACTGCATGCATGCACTGCTCAGATGCAATTTTCAAGATAAGAAAAATATTGAAGACTGACCTATTTAAAAAGCTTACATCACATGACACATGCTCCGACTTAGTCCTGTGCCTCAACGCTGGTTTTAAGTTAAAATGATCATTCACACTAAGCTAGTTAATTACACTGAACTCTGATCCACTCATGCTCAATTTTTTACAGAAATTCAGATCACTCTCCCCTTTTAAATTAACCTTTATCAACTGTAGAACCATAAACTTGAAATAATGTATGTAATTTGATCCTTCTCTTTCCTAAAGATCCCATTTCCAGTTCTATCATCTCCTTTACAAATGCTCGTTGCTTCACTTTCGACTGGTTTAGATTTCAGTTTTTCATTTTTTTTTTTCGTAGTCAGTATCATTAAACTTGGTAAGGCCTTACTACATCTGGGGAATTCAGATCCTATATCTCAGCTGAGAACAATAATTTTCTTAGTTACAACCATTTGTTCACCCATTTCTGACAAAGCATTCTACACAGAACTCAACACCTGCCAACTTGTTGAATTCCCAAAATGTGCTCAATTACCTTTCTCATCACACCTCCAGCATTCCGCCATAGGAATAGTACAGTGAAGTATGCTTGCAGTATAAAAATACCTAAAAAAAAATACTTCCAAGCAAAAATTTCAACCGTTCTGGTCTTTGCTTACTTGGAAACCACACAGATGTCCTTCCACTGTTTTGAACAGTGCTTTTCCATTCTCACTTCCCAATCTTTTTAATTTCCTCTAACTCTTGCAGTTAAGCAATATTTTATATGCCCTAATTATCTGTTTAACAGCAATTTCTGTTCTTTAATCAACTAAAAACACAGATGTGGTCTTTCATTTAATATTCTGTTCCTTTGTCTAATCTGAAACCTTTCCTACCAAGGACTGTTGTCACTTTTCTGCAGTCAATACTTTGTCTACGCCGCATTCCACACTCCTACCTTTTCCCTTCTCTAGTTAATTTGCTCCCACAACCTTGGGTACTTTGTTAATTTTCTCCAGTAAATTTCAGCTTCATCCTTGCCAACTTTCTATACTACTTGCACCGTCATTCCTAGTGGAAATATCTCCTTCCACCATTTCAGTGTTGATTTAGCTCTTATATTTATAAGACAGCAAAAAGTATTACAACTGTATAGTGGTGCTCTTTAAGGGCCTGCATCTAAAATCCCACTCTCTCCCTCAAATGTCCACTTCCCCCATTTCATTATCCCTTTCCACTTTGACTTAAAGCCTTCTGCTTGAGTTATTAATATGAACCTTAAATTGAGGTGGCCTCAAATATCCCTTCAAAGTAAATCCTAAAACACTTTGTTCTATCAATTTATCCCACTTCTCACCTCCCAAATGCATTACTTCAGCTTTGTATTTAATAATGGTACACAAGGTCTCTGGTTGATAAAATTATGCCTGACCTGTACATAAAAGTAAAGGGACTAGAAACATTTTCTCTGCATGTACCTTACTATCTATACTCACTAATCAAGCGATTCCAGTTTCTCAATAATGTTTATATTAACTTCTGTTTAATTTATTCCCACATCTTTAGCTGCCAGAACAGAATCAGTTTTAATCCATACACCTGACTATTTCATCTTACCGTAGCCATATAAATATGGGTCATTGCTGAACCAATTCACATGCAGATACACAGTTTACTGCTACGGCCTTTGTTTTAAATTACATTTACTTTATCCTGAAAAAAAATCCTATCGCAAAACATTCCACAACACTGGGATATCTTTTCTTGAATCACCAGGTACAAAATATAGTCTGTGAATAAAATTAACTTTTCTTGATTCCCATATCTGTTCTACTTTTGAATTAGCCAGTGGAAGTACATAATTGTCAAAGACAAACCTACCTTAATTCTTGCCTCCAAACCTTCATAAATCCTCATAATTAACCCTATTACTCTATTAAGAAATGCAAATACAATTACTCTACTCCAAATCACAGCTATCAAATGCCTTCTTTACATCAAAACCCACCAACAGAAGTGCTTTCTTAGTCTTTGGTTCGCCCTGGATCATCATCATTCTATCAATGGTGTCAAACTTTTCCATCACATCCACACTGACCTATGTCAAGCAATTGCGGAAAGACGCCTGCCACTCTCTTCACTAGTACAGACATTAACAATCATGGATCAAAATTTAAATCATTCTACATGAAGCTGGGTCCAAAAAATCTTTACCCTTTGGGTAATACAATCACAGCCATAGCTCTCTTTCAAGATACAGAAACTTCAACCACTTAAAATATTGTTAAAGCCTTCCAGATCATCACTTTTTCCTCCCAACTTCCAAAGGAATACAGTCTGTTCCCAAGGACTTTCCTGATTACTGGTTAATACATCACAACTTTATCTCATCTCTTCCTTAGTTATCAATTGTGGATCCTCATCTTCCCGTATCCTCGTCACAATTAAGGTTTCAATAAATATTTTCATTTGTGCATTTTCTTGGTTTCCACGTTCTTCTGATTTATACAGGTTATAATATTTCTAAAATATTTTTAATACCTCTATAGGATCTCTGGCTATTTTTCTTGTACACATTTAAGTTTATCAAGTCTTACGGCCTGCCAGATCATCTTGATCTCCCCTAGCTCACAACATAAAAAAACAGGTAATTCCAACAAGGAAAAACCAATGAAACAACAAAAAATGGCTAGTCAGCAGCTTGATGGCCAACCACAACATTCTAGTACTCCATAAAATAAATCCAAACAGTTTAAAACTTTACTTTATTAAAATACAAATTATTAAAATAAGCGCTTGTGTTCCATATACCCACAAGACTTCAGAATAAACCTTGCCAACAGTCAGTAGTTTAAATATCCCTCGGAAATGGTGATCACAGGGTCATTAAGAAACCTTTCCTTCCCACATTTAAAGTGACAAAAAAAAAACAATATTTGTCAGTGCATTATTACTAAAGTGGATTGTTTTATAACATTACAAAATATATGTTGAAATAACGTTTAAAACTTTGTAAAAGTTTTAGATACCCACCCTGTTCCGTAAATCAAATACAATAAAAAGGTAAACATGTATAAAATATTTAAAAGAACCATTTGTGAAATTTCAAAACTGCAGGTATGCCCCCCCTAAAAAAAAAAATCAAACATACTAGCGTTCTAAAGCTTTTAATTTCAAACACGAAATACAGCAGTGTTCATTTAAACCAGGTCTATACAGGGCATTAAAATGCAGTTGCCAGAACAATTATCTGGCTTCATGTCTCGGGGGTCCATATCTACACCATTGCTTACAGTAATTTAATTTGGTAGTCTGTTCCATGCATCAGTTACTCAGAGAGTCAGTTAGTATACTTCTCATTCTTACAGAATCTTCTACATAAGTTGTCTGATGATTATCCATTACTTGATAGCTCTCTAAATGCCCTATACACCCCAATAAGATCACCTCAAATATTTATAAGCGGTACTGTGCAAGTTCAGATATTTTAGCCTTTCATAACTTAAATTTTCACATCCATGGATTCTGTTGGTATATTTCTGCTGTATTCTTTCCAGTTTACTCATGCTGGTTTCTTATAAAGGTTTCCCTATTGATATTCCATACTCAAGTTTGAGTCTAATGTAATTAACAATGACTTCATTTCTGATTTCCTAGACTATTTTTTATTACAACCTTTAGTTCTATAAATGCCATTAACCAATTTTTTTGATATTAGAAAAAATCAAAGCTGGATCTAACCCCATACACCCAGGTCCTTAAATGAATCTACAGTTTCAGTGCGCTGTATTAAATATTCACCTTTCAATTGTCTCTAAAATCTCACTTTTGATGCATTCATCAGCATATTATTCTGCTGTGCCCAATGGTCAATTTAGTCAAGTTCGTTTGCAAATATGCCCCATCAGTAATACATGTAATTAGTTTATGCAATTTCAGGTCATCTGCATACAGAGTGTAGAACATTCCAGATGATAAAAGATAGGTCTGACAGATGCAATCTAAACAAGTAAGGGCCTAGGACATAGCCCTGTGGGACACCCTGACTGTAACAAAGCATTTCAGCTGTCAAATTCCTCTGATACTTGCCATGTCCTACCTGTAAAGCCATGCAGCTATCAATCTTGTAAAGTGTAAATCAATACATGGATGTTGTAAATTTGACCACTGTTTTATGCATGATCCTGTCAAATGTTCAGGTTAAATCTACATAAAATTACATCATAGCACAACTTTTCATTCACAGCTGTTACGTTACAGAACATGTTACAGGTGGTAATATATCTATTTTCAACATATGCATGCTGATGTATGGTTTCGAGTCCCAACCTTTCCAGTTCTGACAATTTCTCCGTTACCACCTTCACCACTATTTTCCACAGTATGAAAGTAGAGGTAAGGGTCTATATGAGACTGGTTTGCCTTACTGTTCTTTCCCTTAAGGACAAGTTTAATAAGCGCATCTCCCATCTTGTGGAATCTCCCCATATAAATATGGTCTAGTAAATAGATACAATGGTACCGTAAGTTTTTGCTGAAGTGATCTCAGGTCACTACTTGCTCTGTCTCCTCCCAGTGCTTTGTTTGGATCAAGTTTGAATAGTTTTTCAACATAATCTACCATGATTCCAGTATCTGGGATTATCCGGAAATTACTAGATCAACTTATCACCCCCTTTGTGGAGCCAAACTGTTCTGGATAAGATTTTGTAAATATATCTACAATCTGTTGTGCCCAAGAATAAATTTTATAATCTACACACCATTCATAAATGTGCATGTCTTTACTCCTTTCACATCTTATGCAGCGACAAAATGATTTCCTATTATGCACAATATCTTTACATTTTCTTCAAATTTTTCTTGATCTTGTCTCACATTTAGCCTAATTTGATTTCCCAGCTTATTTCATTTTTTAAATTCGTAGTTCAACCTCATTTTCATTTCTTCTATTTTACTCTCATCTTAATCGGATATCTTGTTCTTATGGAAATATGTCCTCCTAATGTTAAACTTTTTGATTTTTTTTTGCACTCGATTTCTCTTTCAAAACACTCCACATTCCTTCTGCAGTTTTTCCCCTGAATGCATCACTCCAATTAGTCTTAAATAGTGACTGTTTTGCTTCCATATAAATCATAATCAATCTTGTGTACTGGTTTAGATTTAATTTTCACAGAATTATCTAACATTTACAACCCCATGATCACAGCACATCAACGGTGGTAAAAACCTGACATGAAGTAACAGCAATTTCTTTAGGAACAAAATGTCTAGTATGTTCCTTTCCCTTTTTTTTTTTTTAGTCTAAAGCAATTGCTGTTCATGAACATACATTGTGAATAATTTCCTTACTATGTTGAATCAGTATTATCCCAGTCGGTTTTAAGTCCCCAGCCACTATTACTCTACCCTCCTGTGGTTCATGCAAGAAATGTACAAATTAAGACATCAGTACTTGACTTTGGTGGTCTATAAACAACTGTCATATGTTCCAGGGCTGTCTTTATTGTCACAGTTACACAATCTAAAGTACTGGTGTTATCACTGAACATGTAATCACATATCTTGGCTATCTTTAATCTCTATCATAAAACCTCCACCTCATTTTTTGTTAGAATGTCTGTTACGGTAAAAACACTTGTACCTTAACAGAAATGGCTTCCTGTCATTGTTCTTTAACCATGCTTCTCAAATAAAATCATCATTCTTGTGGGAACAAATTATTTTCCCTGACCTAGACAAATGCATGCCATCCTGTAAGAACACGTGCCCAAAATTAGGCATGGACGATCTAGACATTTCATTTTTTTTTTTTTTTTTTTTAATATAAAACGGGACATTTTTTTCATGTAGGTATTTACCCCAAAAATATTTTCATTCACTGTATCCTAACTCAACAGTCACAGTCCTTGCATACGAGATCATTTATACAGACAAATAAAACAGACCCATACTTCCTTACATTAAGGAGTTATAAGGCTGGTCTCATCATTTTGCACATTGCAAGCTTAACATGATTTGGTGTTCATTATCTTCTCTGCAAATTTAAGTATCAGTTCCTCTAATGAATCTCAGATTACAAAAACATCTTTTCTGATCAGATCTGATCAACTTCTAATTCAGCAATAACTGCTCTATCAATTGTTAGAGTGATAATCATCATTAGTCTCATTAATCCCACTGTTTTAATTGTATATTACATTTGCAAGCCTACAATCCTCATCCGGCTGGCTTTGTACATCCACTTGTGCCATGTTGCAAGACATCTTTCTCCCTCCTTTTTCTTACAGTAATGTTCTTCAATCTATCCACATTCAATTATGATTTCTTCCTTTTCACCTGCCCCTTGCCTCTTTTTCCTATTTCTTTGTTGGAAACATGCTGCCTTTTTCTGCAGACTGAAGTTTTTCTGACAGAAAAATGTTATTCCCTGTAATCTGCATTATCTAAAGCAGAGTCCTTTTTAGTAAGCATTCTCTTTACAGACATTTATCACTTTTTCTTCCTTGCTATTTATTGTGAACTTCCTTTTTCCTTCCTTCTAAACGGACTGAATCCTCAGACTGCTGAAGCCTTATGTCCAGAATTCCAAAGATGTCAAGGGCACAGTCTTGTTTCACAGGGGCTGAGTGACCTTCACAGATAAGACACATGCTTTCCTAAACATGCTCCATTTGCTCTAACATTCTTTATTGCACCAGTACAATCATTAATATATGTAACAACAGTTATCCAAGCTGTGCCATTTGCACAAGTGCAATCCTCCATCAGTAAGTCTAGATTTACTACTACTACTAATGGTAAGCAAATCATCTAACTTTTGACATGAGGAACACAGCTCACCAGCGTTATCAGATGCAACCTTTAAATATACACAGCATTTATTACACTGTACAAGGTATTTGTGCTTTAGCAAATCATTAATGGCATACTCATTTAAGGAATCCATATTCAGCTTTAAATTAATAAAAATTAAACAATAAGCAAAATCAGTTGCCACAGAATTCAGAGAGAACAAACTTCTGTGAGAGAAATAACACAAACAAGATACAAGTAAATACTGAAGTACAGTAAAGTTGTTGCTCTGACTGTACAAGTTCTGAAAGTCAGACAAAAGCTGGAATTTCTTTACGCAGCTCACTATCGCTCACAGTCGCACCTCTTTTTAATAGTAAAGATGAGTAAATCACAAACCAAGACTGGATTGTTTAAATAAGCTCAGGATTGTTCCCTCTGCAGTCTGCGTGACTTTATAACTGACTAGGTCCCTTAGGTTGCCTAGAGTTTGCCTGTCTAAAACCTACCAGTTTCCAAGAACAAGGTGTGAAAATTAAAGGTAAAACAAAATATAAATCAAAATCTTGTCTACAAGCTATCCCTTCCTTCCTATAAACCGTGAAAAACAGTGGTAAGAAAACATATAAATTCAAATAAAACTTCTCTTACCAGGCAATGCCACACTAAATCACAAACCAAGACAGGTTGGTTCAGAGAAGCTAAACAGCATTGGCTATATGGGTTACATCCTGCCAAGGATATAATAGCCAGTCAGCCTCTAAAGTTAAAGGACACCTTCCATGCACCCAAACTGTCAAGCAGTTCAAGTTGAGCTGACTAAAAGACAAGTTTAGGTGTGAAGCTCTTCAGAGCTTTCTTAAGCAGAGAGGGGGATACTGAGCCCTGAAAGGACAAGGCTAGGAATAAAAATGTCCACACACTGGCGTAAAACTACAATCCACTCTGCTACAGGCCCCATGTCTCTCCAACCTAACACCACTCTTAAGTATTCAACTCCGGTACCACCTTTAACATTCCTATAAGAAAAGTGCAGTCCGGGTCTGAACTGTCTGCAAACAGCTACAGCTAACTTTGAGTATGTGTCTAACTGTTTGAGCCAATCTTCATTTTCCCCTGGAGAGCACTGTGCTTTGGCTGTAAGCAGCCCCCCCCCACCACCACCACACACACACATCTTCCACTTTCTCTTATTCCCTTCTGTTAGCAAATAGTATCAATAACTGATCAATACTGTGTGTTTGTTTATTTAAACTATACCACAGTAGCCTACTGATACAAGGTTATCCTGGTTTTCCACCTGAGAAATTAAGACAAGACTTACAGTTTCAGAGCAGTCCTTGGTCAATTGTGATTGTTCTTAACACATACTTGCCTTGCTTTGGCTCATTACACACATCCACACAATCCATCTACCTACTTGCCAAATACCATAGGCTATTACACTGCAAACTACTGAAAACTAAAACAAAGAAAATATTTGACACCCTCCTAAAACATAAACTTGAAAACTATTTTACACTACTCCATCTACTACTAGATGGTGACATACACCCCAACCCAGGCCCTCAAGCTACTACTACCAAAACTCACAAAACTCATATCAAACCCTTCTCTCTTTCATCCACTACACCCTCTAACTTATTATCCTTGGCCCATCTCAATATACGTAGCATCTGTAACCAACTTAGTCAACTCCATGCCCTATTAGATGTACACAAATTTGACATTCTATGCTTATCAGAAACTTGGCTAAAACCTTCAATTAAAGACATTGAAATTACCCCACCTGGATATAACATTGTTAGACTTGACCGCACCTCCAGGAAGGGAGGTGGAGTAGCTATTCTATATAAAACAAACCTGAAGCTTACTCTTCTTGACCTTACCCAAACAAATAATGCTGAAATAATCTGCTCCAAAATTCAAATTAACACTACTAAAGCAATAAACATCATCTGTGCATACCTCCCCCCGGGAAATAACATCCCCACTTTAGAACAACTTCTTGAACAACTCTCTAATAACCTCCCTCAAGAAACACTATTCCTTGGGGACTTTAACATTGATTGGAAATCTTGTAACAATGCTAACCCTACTTCCCATATAAACCTTTATGGTTTCAAACAACTAATTGATAGTCCCACTAGAATAAATAAGAGCAAAAAAGAAACCACCCTAGACTGGATTCTTACAAACTCCCCCCTACAAACCTACCAAACTGGCATCCTTCCTGATGACCTTAGAGATCACTCCCTCACCTATGTCGTTAGAGCTAAAACTAATCTAAACTTACCTACCTCTCATAGAACACTATATTCAAAAAAACAATTTAATCCTGAACAGTTTCAAACAGAACTTTCACATTACAACTGGACCCCTCTAAAACACCTCTCACTTAACAATGCCGTTGAACATTTCAACTCAGCATTCCTTGCAATCTTAAATCAACATGCCCCAAGCCGTACCATTAGAACAAAGACCAAAACAGCACCCTGGCTAACCTCTAATACTAAACAAAAAATTAAACTGAGAAATAAATCTTGGAAAAAATGGCGTTCCTCTAGAAACCCAACAGATCATCAAACCTTTAGAGAGCTCAGAAACAATACCAAAAAAGCCATCCTCTCCGATAAAAAGAATTATTACCTTGAACTTCAGCAATCCACCAAAAAAGAACCAAAAAAGTTCTGGTCTACTATCAATAATCTACTTACCCCAGGCAAAGTACCCAACCCACAGAATTTAGACCCTGATAATCCCTCTTTAATAGCTAATAACTTCAATACCTTCTTTACTACTTCCATACAAAGTCTAGCTAACCACTTATCTCCTGATGCTTCCCAACTGCTTCCCAACTGCTCTTAAGTAACATCAATAATTCCCTTCTTCCCCTTCAACTTCAACCCATACCCACCTCCTACATTCAATCTCTTTTACAAAAACTTAAACCCACTACCCCCTCAGCAGATAAACTTCCTGCTGAATTCCTTCAAGTAGCAGCTAAATCTATTGCCTACCCTGTTTCTATCCTAATAAACAGATCCATAAAAGAAATTACTTTTCCATCAATTTGGAAGATATCACACATCATACCCTTACACAAAGGAGGTAAATCCACTGACCTTTCTAACTTTCGCCCTATAGCGCTATTATCTCCACTAGCTAAAATCATGGAAAAATGTATACACAAACAACTACTTAACCATCTCCTTCATAACAACCTACTAGCTAACACTCAACATGGATTTAGACCTTCACATAGTACTACTACTGCACTACTTTCTTTTACCAACACCATCAACTGTAACCGTAACAACAAACTAACCTCTTCTCTTTTCCTAGACCTGTCAAAAGCCTTCGACATGGTCAACCATACACTTCTTCTACACATATTAAAATCCCTTGCCTTAGATTTCTCTTCCTTAACCTGGTTCTCATCCTATCTTGAAAACCGACAACAAGCAGTACTATGGAAAAATTCTCTATCTGCTCTACTACCCATCTCTTTAGGAGTACCTCAAGGATCTATACTAGGCCCACTCTTATTCTCCATCTTTATTAATGATCTCCAATCATCTATCCAAAACACTACCTGTATACAATATGCAGATGATTCCACCATTATTTGCACAGCTTCCACTCAATCTGAACTCCAGTCACTGACACAATCTACCTTTTCTACCGTCGAACAGTGGTTCTCAAAAAGATGTCTTCTCCTCAACCCCAAGAAAACAAAACTTTTACTATTCTCACCTACCCACAAATCTTCTCAACTAAACTTTACTATTACTGCAAGTGATAATTCTCTCATCTCCCCTGACTCTACTACCAAACTGCTTGGTGTCACTATTGATAATAATCTTAGCTATGATTATCACATCAATAACACTATAAAAGCAGTTAATAAAAAGATTGGTTCACTGTACAGAATTAAACCCTTCCTTACACCAGAAGCACGGACCACCTTAGCACAATCACATCTTATCTCTACCCTACTGTATGCTTCCTCTATTTACACTAACCTCTCTAAAAGCAACCTTAGGAAACTGTCTACATCTTACCACAATATAGCTCGTTTTGCCACAGCATCCCAGTATACAACACACCACTGTATAAACTTAAAACAGTTACACTGGTTGGAACTTCCTAATAAACTTATCTTATCAACAACTATTAATAACACATAACATTCTATATCAACCTTCAAAGACACCTGCTCTTAGTAACCTCTTGACCCCCTATAATAACTTGAAACAGCTGCGCTCCGCCGAAAAGCTACAAGTCAACACAACTAGAATCACAAATTCTGCAGGTAACTGCCTTTTCTCCAACTCAGTAGGCAAAATATGGAATAACCTCCCCTCACACATTACCTCTCTCGGCTCCTTTCATCTTTTTAAAAAACTTCTTTTACATCTGAACAACTTCTGGCTCTGCTCTTGTACCAATCCAGACTAATCTACTTTCTTCATTTTACTATCATAATTCCTTATTTCAAAACTGCAATCTTTCTCTGTGATCACAAATGACTTAATGACTGTACTGTTACTACTGTTCTCAAAAAAAAAAAAAGTACAAACATTGTCTTTTATAAGTATGTATATACATTTTAAAATGTAATTACCCCATTCTCACATAATTGTACTGTAAACAATTAATGCCTTTCTCAATACGTAGATAGCATTATGTGTTTTTTATTACTTTATCTAGACTAATATGTATGCATTGTTGCTCACTGTCTGTCTCAGACATTTATTGTAATTGTTTAATCTCTATAATCTTGTTTTAATCTGTGGAACTTTTCTCCCCGGGCCTCCACTGAAAATGGAAATTATCCAGCTGGACTAGCCCGGTCAACAAATGTAAAATAAATAAATAAAATAAAAATTAGCAGCAGTACAAAGAACTGCCTGCTCACACCCTTGTTCTCCCCTCCCCTTCCCTGTTTATTACCTTAAGACAATCCCAGAGTTAATAAATATTACCTGTGGCAGGCACCATTTGTAAAACTACAATCCACTCTGCTACAGGCCCCATGAAGGCTCAGTGTCTCTCCAGTAAGTGTTTTACAACTGTAAATGCCTATTTATGTTGAATTGTATTAGACATTTTACAACCGTATATGTTTATGTTGAATTTCAAGCCTGTACTCCAATTCACTTACTTACACTATCAGACTATTTACCCCACTCATAGGACCAAAAACTGGGACTGGGTTAGCCTCGCTACGCTCGGGCTCGCTTCGCTCCCCTCCCTGCCCCCTTATTCCACCCGCCCCCACTGTGTCTACATTTATAGCCACTAAGCCACAACCCTACTTCCTCTCCAACCTACACAACTTCCTCTCCAATTCCCCCCCCACCACTTTACTGTTTAACCACTACTATTCCTCTGAAGCACATTGACCCCACCCATTGATGACATATAACATGTCTATAAATAATTATAAACTCCTTCCTCTTATCTTACCACTCTTAATTCTGCCATACTTTCTTACTAGCTATGAAAATCTCACATTCGTAGGTTTCTCTTATCCAAAATGCCAAACCAAGACCCCCTACCTCCACTGACTGCGGAACTTGCCCACTACTACACTACCCCAAAAATTATAAATTCCAACCACTTGCTTCTAAAAAACCACTCCAATCAACACCAAAATCCAAATATGAACTAAAACTACTATTCAGAGTTATTAGACTACTAGCGTATCTAAGAAAAAACATAACCAAAGATGGGGACATCCATCCTAATCCAGGCCCAACCTTAATTCAAAATCCTATCAGCCCACCACTCTCCCACCGACTGGTCAACTCCCTCCTAATATGCCACTTAAACATTAGAAGCCTAAACAATAAGATACATAGCCTGCATGCTGTACTAGCCACATACCTCCCCAACATAATGTGTCTATCTGAAACATGGCTCCGGCCATCAACCAAAGACAATGAGATCCTGCCTCCTGGTTACAATATACTTAGGGCAGATAGAGTAAAGAAAAGAGGAGGTGGAATAGCAGTCTTATATAATAGCACACTTAACATCATAACTAACCCTATACAACCACCCCAGGTCTCTAACGCTGAAATACTAGCTCTAAAAATTCTACTAAATAATCATAAGGGCATTAACCTAATTGTCACCTATATTCCCCTGGGAACAATGTAGAAACACTAGAGGTCATTCTACATTGGATAGCCAACAACTACCCTCAAGAAACCATTGTCCTAGGCGATGTTAATATTGACTGGAACCAATGCACAGCACAGTCCAACCCCATCCCTGTTAACCTACATGGATTCTCTCAGATAATATCATCTACCACACGTACAGGTAACAATAACCAAAGAGAGTATACTAGACTGGATACTCACCAACAGTCATCCCCAGAACTATATGTCTGGAACTCTCCCTAATGATCTTAGTGATCACCTGCTCACATACATCATGAAAGACAAAATTAATTGTACAAGCTTACCTATTTATAGGTCTATCAGATCCAAGAAAAACTTTGACCCAACTAAATTTCAACTTGAACTCAAATCATGTAACTGGACAAAACTAAAGTTCCTTCCCCTTGATGAGGCAGTGTCATCATTTAATAATTCATTCCTTACTATACTTGACTCGCATGCCCCTAAATGCTCAATAAGAATTAAAACTCAACTAGCACCCTGGCTAACAGACACCAAAACCAAAACAACAACTAGAGACAAAGCGTGGGATAAATGGCGCACTACCAAACTACCCCTAGATCGCATCAAATTCCAACAACTTAGAAATGAGACTAAAAAAGCCATCATACTAGATAAGAACAATTACTTCTACAATCTGCAACATAAACATCAGAATAACCCTCAAAAGTACCGGGCAGGCATAAATAAACTTCTCCAACCAGGCAAATCCACTACTCCAACCCCAGGAACATTATCTGACAAGAGCCAAGAAGATATAGCCAATTCATTCAATACTTTCTTCACAGAAACCATCCAGTCATTAGCTAACCAACTTTCTCCTCCCCACACTTCTATAAACACTATACCCGACTCACCACTCTCTTTTAACTTCCAGATAGTGCCCACATCCTTTATCAGATCCCTTTTGAAAAAAAAACTGAAGCCAACCACCCTTTTCAGCCGATCTTCTGCCGGCTGAATACCTGCAAATTGCTGCAGATGTCATAGCCTACCCTATCTCAATCCTAATTAACAGAACCATAACAGAGGCCTCAATCCCCTCAATTTGGAAAATATCCTATGTTATTCCACTCCACAAAGGAGGTTCATCCACAGAACTATCCAACTATAGACCTATAGCCATACTATCACCACTTGCCAAAATGATGAAAAAGTGCATGCACAACCAACTAATGCTCTAACCCAAAATAGACTACTCTCAGACTCTCAACATGGATTCAGACCCTATCATAGTACAACCACTGCCCTCCTCTCTTTTACTGAAAACATTAATCTTAACCGGAATAATAAAAAAATATCCTCCGCTCTCTTCCTGGACCTATCGAAAGCCTTCGATATGGTAAACCATCAGTTACTTCTATATACTTTAAAAACCCTGTATCTAGATACTCCAGCCCTTGACTGGTTTCAAGCTTACCTCACTGGGAAACAACAAGCAGTAATGTGGCAAAACAAGCTCTCCTGCCTACTACCAAATACCATAGGAGTTCCTCAAGGTTCCATATTAGGACCTCTCCTCTTTTCAGTCTTCATAAACGACATCCAAACAGTCATCCCTGAAGCCACCTGCATTCAATATGCAGATGACTCGACTATAATATGTTCCAATGCCTCTCTTGCAAATCTACTACCACCCAACATAGCTTCACCAAAGTCGAAAACTGGCTTGCCAACCATCTCCTGATCTTAAATCCAAACAAAACCAAGTTACTTCTCTTCTACCCAACCAATAGATCTCAGACTGAAAACTTCACTATAAAATCCAATAATGGGACCATCATCTCCCCAGACACCTATGCAAAGCTATTAGGAGTAAACATTGACAATAAACTCAGATTTGATATACATATCAACCAAGCCATTAAGTCAGTCAACAAGAAACTTGGGACCCTATATAGAATTAAAGCCTTCCTTACCCCGAATGCCAGGGCAGCCACAGCCCGTTCACACCTCCTCTCTACCCTACTATATGCCTCTCCTGTCCTCACTCACCTTAACAAATCTGATCTGGTCAAGCTCTCATCCTGCTATAATCACATTGCCAGGTTCGTTACAGGCCTACCCTACAGAACACACCACTGTACTAACCTGAAAAAGCTTGGATGGATAGAATTCCCACACCTTCACCAGTCCCAACTCATAGAGGCCTTCAAAATCCTTAAACAACCTGAGAATACCCCAGCACTAAAAAACTTAATGACTCCCTACTCCAATTTAAGCTGCCTTCGCTCAGCAAACAGACTCCTTGTCCAAACAACTAAATCTCTTAACCTAGGTGGTGACGCGCTATTTGCCAACACCACTGGTAAAATATGGAACTCTCTCCCAAATAACATCACGCTTGCAACTTCTCAAAGTCAATTCAAAAATAGTCAAACGCCACTTCAAGTCACACTGGCTATGTCCTTGCGCAAACCCAGACTAGCTCTGTGCCATTAACTAAAACATAAACAACTAGCTAAGATGATAAGTACTTTGTATACTGTGATAAAGAAATATGTATCCTGTCTAACTCTATGTCATTATACTGCCTACCGTCCTTGCTAATATGTTATTAATGTTACATCTGTAGTAATCTCAGAAATAGTAATGGCAGTCTTGTACTTGTATGTAAATAGCCTATGTTTTTGTTAAGTTCTTTCAGCTCATTTACTGTACCTAATTATCAATGTAACTCTGTTGGAGCTTTTCTCCCCGGGCCTCCACTGACAAAGGACATGTATCCAGTCGGACCATCCCGGTTAACAAATGTAAAATAAATAAATAACTAAAATACATCAAAAAACAAGAGGGATAGTGGCAGGTAGCAGCTACAGCAGTAGTGATCATCTGAACATCTATATACAGCTGCACTGATTTTTTTTTCATATTGATCACTGCTGCAGTAGCCTTAGTTACATGGGTAGATTACCACACTTAACTATATACAGGAGGTGGAAGGAGAAGGGTCCAGGAGACCCTGGAGAATGGTCCTAGCAAAGCATGATCAAGACCCAGAAAAAGAATCCAGCTTACAGTGCTTTGTAAAAGCATGTGCAGAGGACCGAACAGCAGTTACTAAAATACTTACAAGTTCATAGTAGGTACTAGGCTATTGGCCCTAGGGCCTATATAAGCCTAGCCAAAAAGGTACCCTGGCTTTCGACACCCAAGAAAATTATTTTCCTGTGCCCCGTCGAGCATAGGGGCAGAAGTGATCCCCGGGGTGAATTCCCTATTTCCCATCCAATCATCAAGATTTTTCTGGAAGAGTGCTAATGAAGAGCTTTGTTTGATACAGATATGTAATTTGCTCCAGAGTATGGGAAGTCTCTGGGACAGGAATCTATCACTCCAGCAAGTTCTGTTTATTGTGGTGACAAGGTTTAGGTCCCTAGAGCATTTAGCTCAGAGGGATTAGGATTTCTTTAAGTGGAGCATGTCCAACAGGCTCTGGGTTTGACATAGCTTTGTATGTTAGGCAGAGATCGCCTCTAAGTAGGAGATATGCGACTGAGTAAAGCCTGAGTTTTTTGAGAGGTTCTGCGCAGGGCATCGATCTGAGGCCTTTAATCCTCTTTGTGAGGTATTTCTGCGGCCTTTCCAGTTGTTGTAGATGTCTTGTGAGGTACATACCAAAAGGGGCGTACCTAATAATGGGTCTAATGAGTGCCGAGTAGAGGGGAACAATGACCTCTTTTGTGATGAGGTGTGCCACGTAGAAGGATTTCCGGACTAATATGGTGATGTGATTATCAAAGGAGAGACTGCTATCCACCTGTGTCCCAAGGTATCTTATCACACTTTTGGTGTTAAGTAGACTACTGCCTATGTGGTAAGTTCATGGGTACAGAGTTTTTAGAGCAAACCCTTGCAGGGTCAAGTATAACAAAAAATAGCCTTAGACAACCATTTGTAAACAGTCCGTTTTGACACCAGTTGTCCCTTATTTGTACAAGAAATGCACAACTGATCGAATGATCTGAAAGTAGTTCTGTCAAGATAGCACCAGAGTTGTCAGTGGACATCCAAGGTATGGTGTATCATTTTGCCCCCATTTTTAGGTTCAGAAAAGAAAACTGGGAGATGGATAGTTTGACTAAGTAAACTCGGATAACACTTCAGGCATAAAAAGAGGACTAGTACTCGAAGAAACCCTGTATATCCTTGTGCAAAATGAGGCATGACGGACTCACCCTAAGAGTTTACAACTCGAGTACTCCTCTTGCAGATGTTAGAGCAATCAATAAAATATTTCTCCATGTAAAGAAGCTCAAGTCAGCCAGACTAGCTGGTTCAAATGTAGCAAGTGTTAGTTTCCCTAACATAAAATTAAGATCTCAAGGAGAAGCCAGTGGTTTACTTGGAGGCCTCTTATGCAAAATCCCTTTCAAGAACATTTTGACCGTCAACTGCCTTGAAAGAAGATGATCCAGGGACAGACATGCTGAAATAGCTAATGAATGATGTGGCGCCCATGCACTGGCCCAGCAATCAAGGAGCCAAAATCCTCACCACCAGTGAGGGGCGTTCATATAGGGAAAGGATAATAAATACACACAGTAAAAAACAATCTCCCTTAAGAGCACAAAGATCACTCAGTCTGGGGCTGATTTCTACCTTTCTCTCCAGGTCCCAATAAGACTCCCCACTGGCACAGCTACAGGGTCCAGATCTCAGCCTAGTGGGCAAGCTAAAACCTCCAGCACCCTCTCTGTCCAACCAGTGCTTCGTGTACCTGCCCAAGTAGCTGACACACACACTAAGATAAGAGTAATATACAGCCACAAAGACACTCCTGGGAAAGGCTGGCACATGTTCTCCAGCTGTGCCCTTTTTACCAGACTATACAGTAGTACCACTTGCCACCACCCACTTATATTTATCAGCTACTAAAAGGCCCTTATGAAAGGGTGTCCAAGTATACTGTGCAATATTATTATCCAAATGGTAAGTGTGACTGAACAGCAAGGCTATTGGAGTGGCTTTATATATCATTAAATACATGCAATGTACTCAGAGCTTAAATTATCTCTACACAAAACAGCCACAGTTGAAAGGTTTAAAATTATTTAATAATAAAAACACAGGACCATACTTACTACACAGTGACAGGCAAGAGTTCAGAGAAATACTTAAAATAATACAGTAGAAAAGTTCTGACATCAATACAGAAATAACTAATCTAATCTTCCTAGTTCCTAGCTGTATCCAAGAGAAAACACAGTTTTAAAATAAACTTGCATACAGAACACAGGCAGAGTGCTGGTGAGTTGGATGTTCAAGACAAATGCTAAATGCCCTCATTCTTTCCGTCCTTAAATTGATAACACAGTACCATGGATTCATTTCAGATTACATCGTTTCTTTCTGGTTCCCAGGCTAACAGAAACTCAGAGGTTAATAGCCCTTTTGATCTTGCAGCTGGTTGGGAAGCTAGAGCAATACAATAAATTATACATTTAAATCCTAGCAATCAACTCTGGCCTCAAAACAATAGCCAGAATTCCTTCATTCAGATACCTCGGCTCTGAACCCTGAGATCAAAGACTGTCATAAAATGGCTGACTTGTCAGCTTTCTTACAGCAGAGTGCACTTTTACATTTTTTTCAGTTCAACATTCCATACAGTCTTTTCATATTTAAGAGAACAAGCCTGCGGCTTACATTAATATTTACAAATGACAGAATTATCTACAAAATTCCATCTAGTGAGGCTGGCAGCCTTCACATGTCTTCACACATCTCCCCCTCTGGAGAACTCAAGCTATTTTTTCAAGTGACCCTTGAGAAACGTTGCTTGAGATGGTTGGGTCTGAGTATACCATACCCCAGAGACAATTTGCACTGGCATTGCTAACCGCACTGCGGTGCTGCACTGACATATATGCTTGCAACCCTAGACTCAATCTTAGCAACTTGGCATTTTGCTGGCTGGCTCTGTGTAACCATGTTAGGGGATTGTGATCTGTCACTACAGTGAATTTTCTTCCATACAGATAAGACTTAAGTTTCTGCAGTGCCCACACTATGGCTAGACATTCTTTTTCTGCAGCTGCTTAGAATTCCTCCCTAGGTTGGAGCCTACGACTGAGAAACCACTGGGTGCTCTTTTCCCTCTTAAGAAATCTGGTTAAGTACAGCCCCCACCCCATGGCTCGAAGCATCCACCTGCACAACAAATTATTTTCTGTAATCTGGACTGGTTAACAGGTGGTCCTCCCAAAGCTTCCTTAAGCCTCCTGGAATGCCTGCACACATGTTGGGTACCCACACTACCTTATCTGGCCTGTTCTTCATTGTCAGGTCTGTAAGGGGAGCAGCTATGGTACTATAAAGTACAGTTTTGTACCTACCATAAATGTAGATGTTCGAGTGTTCACACTGCTGCAGTCATCACCACTTGGGTTATCCTGCGTCAGGCAGTCCCGCAGTCGGCCAGAGCTCCAAAGTCTTGGTCCGACATTGGTTGCTGTCGCTTCTTCCCTGACGTCAGTGCGCCAGGGGTATACAAGATGCATCCGCCATTTTCTTCAGTTTTTCTTGCCCCAGATGTCAGGTGCCCCCAATAGGCAGGCAATACAGTTAATAAAAAATATATATAAAAATAAAACAATTCCTTCAGTTACAAGCAAATACACCACAAAGGTTGTACAGAATAGAAAGGTATAAGATAACTCCAGCTAGTTCAGAGGGGATGGAGAGAGGGTAATCTGGACTGCAGCAGAACCCTAACATCTACATTTATGGTAGGTACAAAATTGTACTATGTTCGTGTTACACTGCTGCAGTCATCACACTTGGGTTGAATCCCAAAGCTATGGATGGGTGGTGGAACTAAACCGGGTTTGGTGAGGCTAGCAGGCCCTGCAGAACTGCAGTGGCAAAGCCAGCTCAAGTGATAGTGCTTGGTGAAGGTGACCACTGAACTCCAAGTTGCAGCCTCCAAAATATCCTTGGTTGGTACCCCTCTGAGGAAGGCTGTTGATGTTGCTGTAGCCTTGGTGGAATGGGGCCTGATGTTACCAGGCACAGATTTCCCATGGTGTGTGTAGCAGAAAATGATACAATGTCCTATCCATTTTGAAATGGTCTGTTTTGAGCTAGCTTTTCCTTGTGATCCTGCAGCATAGGATACAAAGAGCTGGTCAGATTTTCTGAAAGCCTTAGTTTTATCCAAGTAGTAACATAATTGCCTGTGAATGTCCAAAGAGTGTAGGAGCCTTTCCCCTTTGTTCTGGGGGTTTGGATAAAAGGTGAGCAAATGAATGGTTTGGTTTAGGGCCACACTGGATACCACCTTTGGCATAAAGGAAGGGTTAGTTCGTAAAGAGACTCTGTCTTGATGAAAAATGATGAAAGGCTCCACTGCCATTAGGGCCTGCAGTTCCGAGACTCTTCATGCTGAAGTTATTGCTAGCAGCAGGGCAGTTTTCCATGATAGGAACTGTAGATCAGCTGTGAAAGCTGGTTCAAAGGGCGGTAGTGTACGTTTTTCCAAAACAAAGTTGAGATCCCAAGTTGGTGTTGGTGCTCTCCGGGGTGGTCTTATGTTCTTAGCCCTTCTGAGGAACTGTCTTAGTAATGGATGTGAAAATATAGGAAGATCCATGATGTATTGAGCTGAAATAGCTGAGGCGTGGATCTTAATAGATGAGAAGGAAAGTCCTTTGTGCAACATCTCAGTTAAATATTAAAGAATCTGAGGAATATTTGGTACAAGGGGATTTTGGCCTTTTGCCTGGTTCCAGGCGCAGAAGCCTTTCCTGGTGCTGGGCCTCCTGGCCTCCAGAATGACATCCATCACAGCTTGAGAGAGAAGTGCTGACTGGTTGTTTAGGCAATTTGCCATGCAGTCAGATTTAAAGTCTTGAGCTGGCTGTGTAAAATCTGATAGTTTTGCTGAGTGAGCAGGTAAGGAATTGCAAGTAAAATCCATGGTGGGCCTTGAGCCATGTTCCTTAGTATTGGATACCAGTGTTGGCGTGGCCAGTCTGGAGCAATGAGTATCATTTGTGGCCTCTCTAATCTGGCTTTCAGCAGCACCTTTGCTAGAAGAGGCAGTGGAGGAAAGGCATATACTGCCAATGTTTTCCAACTGAATGAGAGGGCGTCAACTTTCCAAGCTAGTGTGTGGTATGTCCTTGTGCAGAATTTCCGTAGTTGGTAGTTTTGGGGGGAAGCAACAGATCTATGTCGGGGCTCCCCCATTTTTGAGTTATCAGTAGGGGGTATGAAGTTCTGTAGAGCTAAAGGAACTGCTGTCATCTCCCTTACATTGACGTGTTTGGTTTTCATGGGAGATTGCCACTGAAGAGTGCAAGGTTGCTCCCCAACTGGAGTCTGAGGCATTTGTATGCAATATTTGTGTGGGTTGAGGGGGCTGCAGTGGAAGCCCCGGGTTTAGTTGTTTAGTTGTACTTGTTGGATCCACCAAAAGATTTTCTTGAAACAGGAAAGAAGGGGGATAAGTGACTCTGGTGGTGTGATCAGATATTTTTGAGGTACCATTGCAGTTTTTGCATATGCACTCTGGCCAATGGTAGCATGGGAATGGTTGCTGCCATCAATCCCAGAAGTCGAAGGAATTACCTTGCAGTGACTGTCTGGGAGAGTAAGACTTCCCGGAAGTGGGAAGTTAGAGACAGAACCTTGTCCTGTGGGAGAAAGGCTTTCATTAGTTTTGTATTGATTCTGCAACCTAGGAATATCTTTCCCCCTGTCTGGGTTCAGGGAAGACCTCTTGAGTTTGGGGTGACCCCTAGACTTTGTAGTAGGGAAATAGTGAAGTGAAGATGCCTTAAGAGGGAATCTTCTGACTGTGCTAGGATAAGGATGTTGTCCAGATATGGGTAAATCTGGATTCCTTGGGTCCTGCAAAAGGCAATGGCTGGAGCTAGCACTTTGGCTTATACACTGCCCAGAGAGTGTTTACAAAGGGCAAGGCCGTAAATTGCAAGTGCGAGGATGGGCCAGAGAAACGCAGGAAACTACTGTGAGAGGCCCTAATGGGCAGGTAAGCATCTTTTAGGTCCAAGGTGACCATGAAAGCATTTGTGGGTATGAGGGGTAAAAGGGTGGGAAGTGGCAGTATTTTGAAGGATGGTACCTGCAGGTAAAGGTTTAGGAAAGAGATCCAAAATGGGTCTCCAGAGACTGTCCTTTCGAGGGACCAGTAACAGACGGGAATAGAATCTCTTTCCTTCTTGTCCTGTGGGAACAGGCTCTATTGTGCCTTGTTGCTGCAGATCTGACAGAATTTGTAGTAGGAGATGACACTTTTTTTGGGGGGAAATGGAATGCCCTTCCAGGGGGGAATTTGTTTCCAGGATAGAAAGCATCCTTTCTGAATAATGGTCAATACCCATTGGTCTGTGGTAATTTTCTGCTACAAGGGGAGACAGTAGGGTGACGAGTTAAGAGGGGCAGATGAGCAAGGCAGTCGCACATTATTATGACCTCCCCCTGTCCTGAAAGGGTTGTCTAGGTTGAGGAGGTTGGCCAGTGGGCCTGGATGAAGACTGTTTTCTAGTTCCTCTTCTGGGTCTGGCGGATGAGGCAGCAGAATGTGGGTTACACCCAACAAAGGTAGTCTTAGCCGGGTAGTTCCAGTAAAATTTGGGTATAGGGGATACCAGATGTTTAATATCCTGTAATTCTTTGCTTTTTTCTTGCAGATTCTGTAGTCTAAGCCAGTAACATCTCTTAAGGACAGATGCTGATGCTGCAGAGCAAGCAGAAGCTTCTGCAGCATCGTAGCTGCATCTTACAGAGTGTCTAGCCACTAGCTCTGCTAAAGACAATTTGGAGGAGATATCCATTTCTATGGGACTGTCAGGAATTGAAGCCAGCACAGAGGTGGCTTGGGATACTAAGTCCAGGGCATACTTGGTCATGTGTGTTTGACAGTTAATGGCTCTGAAGGCCAAAGTGGAGGAAGTGTACACCTTCCTGCCTATCTTATCCATGGATATGCTATCTTTATCCGTGGGCAATAGCGAGGCAGAAGGCAACAACCTAGACTGTTTATCAGAGGCAGTAGCAATCACTGCTGCATCTGCTAAGGGTGTTTTTTTGAAGAATTTTTGTTCCTCTGGCACCTTGTAGAAGCCGTCTGGGCACTTAGGTGCAGGAGGCTGTGAGTCAGGAGTTTTAGAGGTTGCAGTAAAGGCATCCAAGTATGCAGGAAGAACAGGGGGTACAGCTGAAGGGGAGGGTGACTCCACTCGCAGCAGTTCAAAGTATCTTTTTTGGGTTTCTGTCATTTGGGAAGTATCCCATTCAAAATACTCTTTCATTTTGGTGATGGTTTCACCAAATGTAATGTCTTCAGGTGGAGAATCCCTTTCCACAGAATCCTCATCAGGAAAGTAATATTCCTTGGGAGAAGCAATCTGGGATGCATAAGAGAGGATTCATCCGAGGAAGAGTAGGTAGATTCATGTTCTTCAAGCAGGGGAGCCATGGGAATAGAAGCAGCAGAGGTAGGCCTAGAGCTTAACAGAGGCAATGTAGTTGTGGGTGAGGCAGAAGGCCTAAGGGCCATAAATGCTTGCATAAGAGAAGTGGTGAAGGCCTCCCAGTCTGGAGGGGCTTCAGAAGCAGGAATATATTTTGTTTTCTGCTTCTTTTTGGTTAGAATCTGTCTAGAGCTGGGTCTGGCAGCAGCTGTTTCAGAGGTCTGGATCCCAGTCAAAGGAACCACCAAATCTGGTTCCCCCTTGACATCAACAGGAGTCAGTATCTGAGAAAGCTCCATGGATGTGCTGGACGTCGGCTGTGCAGCGGCCTCAGTGAGGGAGGTCGATGGAGCTGACTGAGCCGCTGAGCGTTCCTCAACTCCTACATCGGTAGTTGGCGGGGTGTCCTGGTGCGAAACAGCAGGCGATGAAGGCCTAGGCATTTTGGCCTTCTTTTGCGGAGGTTCTTGGGCGGCCTCCGAAGTGGGAGCCATCCTGAGAGCCAGCCGTTTGAGGCATTGGTTTTCTAAGTAAAGGTTTAAAGCTGCCAGACAGCTACGCAAGGTCTTGGACACAAAAGATTTACAAATAGGGCAAGCGTTATGATAGTGTTCCCGGCCTAAATAGAAAACGCACTTGTCATGGGTGTCCTTATAGGGAATTTGGTGCCCACATTGGCACTTTCCCTTTTTCCCTGACATCAGCTGAAAGCTACAACAACCAAGCCTAAGCAATGCGAAAGATCGGTAAAAAATTAGAAATGCAAAAAACCCAACAGGTTACTTATCTATAATTGGCATATGGAGAGCAATCGTACGGTGCAAAGGCATCTGCGGCTGAAAAGTTGAGGATTGTGCATGCAGACGTCACACTTAAGGTCCCTGGTTTATGGCCCTACGTGTGACATCTCGCGCAGCTGCAACAGTCAAGCTGAAGCTTTTGTATAGGAGCCGAAGTAAGAGTCGCCTGAAGGCAGGAAATCCCACACCAAGAATACTGCAACATAGGAACAGAATATCATCAAACAGTTCTTAACAGTAGTATAATCAAAATATTCACAATCAGCAAGTTTAGAAAACCGTTACAGCTTTACCACGGAGTAAGGGGGTCAGGAACCATACCCAGAGCCTTTTGTCAACATCATGCTGTTTACATACCCTCTCAAACATATGAATGAAACTATAAAAATTATCTCCCTCTGTAAACTGCGTAACAAATTTACTGACCTTTTGCGCTTCTGGGGTCCGGATATTCCCTTCCCCATTACCTCAAAGACTCTGGCGAATAGTCAGCATCTCCTTTTCATGCTGCCTCTGCCTTTCCTTTTCCTCAGCTTTCAGAAGTAGCAGTTTCTCATTCTCCTCAGCCTGCAAATGTTGCAGTTTCACCGTCCTCACTCTCCAGATGCTTCAGTCTCTCTGCTGCTTCTATTTCCACACGCTTTGCCTCCAATTCAAGTTTCTTTAGCTCCAGATGGATTTTTAAGTCCTCTGTAGAAAGGTTAAGCTGTCCATTCTCTGAGTGTGGTACATCTCCACTGCCAGTCTCATCACCCTCCTGGTTGCTGTTTTCTGATACACGTGACCAAAGCTGCAATTGTGTTTGCCTTAGTCAGGTTTCCATGCACCAGTCCCCTAGCCTGGCACATCTCAGCCAGATGGCTCCTTGTTAGCTTTCCGTACTCCTCTACTGACATGCTGTCTGCTCTCCCTGACTAAGCTAACAAAAGAAATAAAACACTTGTGATCTGAACTCTTGAGTATTCACTGCATGGCTGATTTAGAGTACAAAAACACCTTCAGTGATCACTGTACACAAGCTATAGGAATTCACTAACCACACCACTGCCAAACAATTAATATGCGGTGTGGATATCTCACCACTGCCACACAATTAATATGTGGTGTGGATATCCCGCCACTGTCAAACAATATGTGGCGCCTGTGCACTGGTCCAGCAATCAAGAAGCCTCAAACCTCACCACTAACACCAGTGAGAGGTGTCCATATAGGGAAAGGATAATAAATACATACAGTAAAGTACAATTTCCCTTAAGAGCACATACAGTAAAGTACAATTTCCCTTAAGAGCACACAGAGATCACAGTCAGTCTGGGGCTGGTTTATCTCTTTCTCTCCAGGTCCCCAATAAGACTCCCCACTGGCACAGCTACAGGATCCAGATCTCAGCCTAGTGAGCAAGCTAAAACCTCCAGCACCCTCTGTCCAACCAGAGCTTCATGTCCCTGCCCAAGTAGCTGACACACACACACCGAGATAAAAGTTATATACAACCACACAGACACTCCTGGGGAAGGCTGGCACAGTTTCTCCGGCTGTGCCCCTTTTACCCAGACTATACGATAGTACCACTTACCACCACAAACTATTTATCAGCTACTAAAAGGCCCTTATGAAAGGATCTGAAATTATACTGTGCAATATTATCTAAATGGTAAGTGTGACTGAACAGCAAGGCTATTGGAGTAGCTTTGTACCACATCATTAAATACATGCAATGTACTCTAAGCTTAAATTATCTCTACACAAAACAGTCACATTTGAAAGGTTTAAAAACATTTAATAAATAATAAAAACACAAGGCAATACTTCTTACTACACAGTGCTAGTCGAATTCAGAGATCAGAGAAATACTTAAAATAATACAGTAGAAAAGTTCTGACATTAATACAGAAAAAAACTAATCTAATCTTTCCAGTTCCTAGCTGTATCCAAGAGAAAACAGTTCTAAAATAGACTTGCATATAGAACACAGGCAGAGTGCTGGTGAGTTGGATGTTCAAGACAAATGCTAAATGCCCTCATTCTTTTGGTCCTTAAATTGATAACAGTACCACTGATTCATTTCAGATTACATCATTTCTTTCTGGTTCCCAGGCTAACAGAAACTCAGAGGTTAATGGCCTTTTTGATCTTGCAGCTGGTCAGGAGGCCAGAGCAATAAAAAAAATGATACATGGAAATCCTAGCAATTAACTCTGGTCTCAAAATAATAGCCAGAATTCCTTCATCCAGACATTTCAGCTCTGAACCCAGAGATCAAAGACAGTCATGAAATGGTTGACTTATCAGCTTTCTTACAGCAGAGTGCACTGTTACATTTTTTTTCAGTTCAACATCCAATACAGTCTTTTCACATTTAAGAGAACAAGCCTGTGGCTTACATTAATATTTACAAACCAGAATTATCTACAAAATTCTATCAAGCTAGGCTGGCAGCATTCACATATCTTCACAAATGAAGCCAGACAGAGAAATAAGAATAGTCATAACATGGTAACTCACACAAATACTATAAAACCAGAGAACTAGACCAGAATGGGTGCTGGTTACACTGCTGGCACCAGCTAGAGAACCTTTTCTATTTGCTTATACAAGATTGTTTACTAGCAGACATTCCTTGCCTCCATTAGTACCTGCTGCACATCCTCAGAAAACAAGTACCTAAAAGGAATTAAGACCCTATCATCCAGGCAGTCAGTTGAAGATGACTGATGTTGGAGTGCATCGAACAAATCTGTTCTTGTGAGTAGATCCATTCAGTGAGGAAGCTTGTGGCAATTGCCCCTGGCCACTTTCAAAAGAAGGGAAAACCACGGTTGCCTGGGCCAGAATGAAGTCACCACAATGACCTTACAGCATCCCTTCTGAATCTTTAGAATACACAAACATTAGAGGAAAGACATACAGGAACATTCCTGTTCAAAGAAAAAGCATCAGTCTTCCAGAACTACTTGCTTGGAATCCTGGCACAAAAGTTTGCCAGCTGATTGTTTAGACAGGAGGCAAATGGGTCTACTTGAACTACCCAAAAATGGTTCAAATTTTGGAAGATCCCCAGATCTAGTTTCAGTTAGTGAGGGTCCACCCTGGACCTGCTCAGTTTGTCTGATGTGATGATTTGTAGGATGCCTATAAAGTGAAATTGTGCTGTGAAGCTATATCCCAAGCTAACATGGCTAGTATGCAAAAGGGTTATGACCTGGTGTTCCCCCCTTGGTTGTTGATGTACCACATCACTGGGATATTGTCTGTAACCACTTGAAGAGGTCTCTGGGACCAAATATGGTTCAGAGTCAAGTGCCTTGATCAGGGTAAGCTTATTGATATTTATGCCCTTGAGTCTGTCCTTAGTGTCCTACACCACCTGCACTTTTATCTCTCTACTGAAACTGATCCCCAAGCAAAGTCTGAAGCATCTGTAGTGACCGGTTTGGAGCAGGGAGAAAAATGGGGAGACCTTGATTTAAGGACATCTGTTGTCTCCACCAAGTGATTTTTCTGACAAACCACTGTACTAGGATCTGAAATGGAAAGGCGTTGATGCTGGGACCAAAAAGATTTCAAATACCACTGTATCTTTCTAATGTGCCATGAAACCCAAAATCCAGAGGTACTTCCTCACAGCGAAGTCTGAGTGGAAAACTTAGAAATGGATCTAAACAGAGATCTTTTTTCCTGTGGAAGAAAAGCTCTTTGAACTAAGTTATTAGCTGATATTCCATGAACACAACTGTGTGTGAAGGAGTCAAGAAAGACTTTAATGCCATCTTCAAATCCCAGCTTGTGCAAGAGATCTGTCACCCAAGAGACTTACCGGACATTTTGAAAAAGACTATGCAAAGACAATTAAGTCATATAAATACAAACAAATATGGATACCCTGTAGCCTGCAATGAGCTATAACTGGAGTTAGACACTTTGAACACTCTTGGTGCAGTGGATAATCCAAAGGTCAAGGCAGAAAACTGATAATGTAGTTCAGAAGCACAAAACCTTAAGAAATGCCTGAAGTGTGGATGGATAGGAATGTGATAACCATCTTTGATGTCTAGTATTACCAGGTAATTTAAAGGAAGAGGAGGCAACAGGTTGTGAAGTGACATTTTGAATTTGGGCACTACCACAAACAAGTTTAGGACAGTAAGATCCAAAATTGGTCTCAAAGCATTTTCTTTCTTTGCCACTAAAACTGTCCTTGAATAAAACCCCTTTCCTACCTGGGAATGAGGAACGTACAGTTGTGTACACTTACCATAAATGTAGATGTTAAAGTATATTCGCTGTCACAGTCCTGACTTATGGGACTTCCTGCTTTGGAAGCCCTTGGCTGGCCCGACTACTAGAGTAAAAAAATTCCCTCCTCCTAAGGCTGGCAGATGCTCTATCCTGGCATCAGTATGTTCAGGTATAAAGGGGCCAGTCAACGCCATGACCTCAGTTTTCATGCCCCTACAAAGTAGAAGCCCCACAGGTGACCCTAAGTCAGGGGTAAAATAAGAGTAAATGGCATCTGAAGGGCCCCCCCTGCACAGGGTCCTCTGGCAGGGCAGGACAGGGAAGTTGGTTGTTATTTTAAGGAGAAAAAGGAGGGTGGAGTGAAGGAATGGACACTGCAACTGTGAACACACACTAACATCTACATTTAACAGAAGTGTACACAACTGTACTATGTTCTTAGTGTTTCACTGTTGCAGTCCTGACTTATGAAATTATTCCCAAGGCTGTGAAGAGGGTGGAAGGAGCATTCAGGAGAGGAGAGGATGCCCTGCATAATGGCAGCATAAAACTCTGCTCTGGACCCAGAGAAGGCTTACAGGTGGTAGTGTTTGGTAAAGGTATGTACAGATGACCATGTAAGCTGCTTCCAAAATGTCTTTGGTAGGTACTCCCTTTAGGAAAAGCTGCAGCAGTAGAAGTGGACTAAGAGAGAGAGAGTCATAATGGATTCTGGAGGCTTCTTGCCATGGTAGGTGTAACAAAAAAATGCAGTGGGGGATCCACTTGGAGATAGGCTTGTTTGGAGACTGGTTTGCCCCTGAGACAGCCTTAGCTCTCTTAAGGTAGTAGCAAAGTTGCCTGTGCACCTCTAATGAATAACGGATTCCCCCTGGTTTTGTGGCCTATGGGAGAAAGCAGACAAGTGTATGGCCTGGCTCAGGGAAGTGTCTGTGACCACTATGGGCATGAAGGAAGGGTTAGTTCTGAGTGATACTCTGTTAGGGTGGAAAACAAGAAAAGATTTCCAGTGCTTTGAGGACATGCAACTTAACAGATCCTTCTAGCTGAGCTGATGGCCAGTAAGAGGGCAGTTTTCCATGTCAAGAATTTTATTTCAGTGGAAGGAGCTGGTTCAAAGGGGAGTTAAGGTCAATTTTTCTAGAACAAAGCTGATGTCCCAAGGAGGGACAGCTTGCCTCCTGAGAGGGTGTGATGTGAAACACTCCCCAAAGAAATTGTTTCATTAGGGGGTGGGAGAAGACAGGAAGATTAGGATTGTGGGCTGAAATGGCAGAGGCGTGCATCTTAATGGATGATAAGGATAGGACTCTATCCACCAAGATGGCCAGGTAGTCCAAGATGACTGCAGTGTTGGCTGAGGAAGAGTTTAGGCTTTTCTCCTGACAGAGAATCTTTTCACTTGGCAGAGTGAGTTTTTTCTTTTTTCTAGTACTGGGTCTTCAAAACTGATTACATTAAGCACCAGGCTACTCAGGGGGAGCTAAGGGTAGACGCTTGTTGAATTATCCAGGCTGAGAGTGAGTCTGCAGGTAGGGGTGTAGGAGTTACCCTTTGCCTGAGTCAGCACAGCTACTCTTTGGGGTAGCTGCCAAGGTTTTTGGTCAATGTCATTAGCAAAGGATGCCAATGTTGCCTGGGCCAGTCTGGGGCTATTAGGATCACCCTTGGTCATTCTGATTTTTAGGAGGACTCTTGGAAGGAGAGGTAGGGGAGGTAATGCATAGAGAAACAGATGGTTCCAGATGAATGAGAAGCCATCTGTCCTCCAGGCTGTGTGAAGTTTGTTCCTGGAACAGAATCTTTTCAGCTGAGCGTTTTTGTTGGTGGTACACAGGTCTATTTGAGTATCCCCATTTCTGGGCTATGCTGAGAAAGGTTTCCTTGATGCAGCTGCCACTCATGAGGATCCGTCAAGTGTCTGCTGAAGTGTTCTGAGCCCCAGGAAGGTACTGAGCAATCAGATGCAACCCTACAGCATCTGCTGCGTCTCAGATCTGCATTGCCAGACAGCAAAGGAGGTAGGAGTGGGTGCCCCCTTGTTTGTTTAGGAGCCACATGACTGTTGTGTTGTCTGTTTTGACAAATAGGACCCCTGGTTTCCAGTGATCTTGGAAGGCCAACAAACCCTTCTGTATTGTCATCCATTCTTTCCAATTTATGTTTGTGCCTGAACTGTTTTTCCCATTTGTCCAGAGATAAGAGGTGCTGGAAGTAAGCTCCCCAGGCTGTGTCTGATGAATCCATGGTTAAGGTTTGGTCCTGAGGGATGGCAGGGAATTAGCCAAATTTCCATCTCCAAGGGGCTGCGAATGTTGGCACCAGATATTCTTGCAGTACCACTGAAGTTTCCTCATGTGAAGTGTGGCCAGAGGGATCCTTAGTATGCAAGACACCATGAAGCCTAGTGCTCTGAGGAATTCCCAGGCTAAAAGGCATTGTCACTGCATAATGGCCTGGAAGTACTGGGTTAAAAAGGCAGCCTTGTGTGGAGGAAGTAACGCCTTTTGAAGGGAGGAATCCAGCAGGGCCATCAGGGAAACTAACCTGGTGGCAGCGTTATTAGATTTGTTGAAATTTATGGTGAATCCTAGGGAAGAGAGCATGGCCTGGGTGAAAGCCAGATCCTTGAGGAGGCTTTGTCTGAACTGCGGCGCGTATGAGGCAGTCATCCAGATAACGGTGAATTTGGATGCCTCTCATTCTGCAGAAGGCGATCACAGGGGCCAAACTTTCTGTGAAGACCCTGGGAGCAGTAGACAAGCCAAAGGGAAAGTAGAGAATTGAAAGTGATTTGTACCTGCTCTGAAGCACAGAAACGCCTGCAGGATTCTTCGATAATGTGTAGGTAGGCATCTTTCAGGTCCAGAATAACCATTACAGTCTGAGGGGGTTTATCAAGGGCTGCAGCTTTCAAACAGTAAGCATTTTGAATTTGGGAACTAAGACTGAGGATGGACAGATCCAGGATAGGGCACCAGAAGCCTTCTTTCCTGGGAACCAGGAAAAGCCTCAAGTAAAACCATATTCCAACCTGGTCGTTTGGTACTGGTACCACCGTCTTCTGTGCACAGATATTGGATTTGAGAAATAGCCTCTGCTCTTTCGTTTTGTGGTACATCAGAGAGGCCTGAGAATCATAATGGCTCTTTGAAAGTGAGCCTGTAGCTGTTTGAGATAATTTCCAGCACCCACTTGTCAAAGATAAGGGCCCAATATGGCAAGTCTTCCTCCTATCCTTTCTGTGGATGGTGGTGGGAGGGGGAATGGTGGGGGGCTGAATCATTGCTAACCTCTGTTAGGGCCCCTGTGATCTATCACTCCCTAGCCTGGGTGCTCCTGATGACCACTGCCTTGCCTTTTGAGACTGTTGCTGTTGTCTAGGAGGATTTCTCTCCAGGTTTTTCTCTGACTTGGCTTAGACAGCGAAGGAAAGGACCAATGTTTAGTGGGAAAATTCCTACTAAATCTGGGTAGATGGACTTAGAGGAAAGTCTAACAGTCTGCATGGATTTAGCTTTATCCTCCATCTTTAAGACAGCCTCAGCCTTGGGTTCAAAGAGGGAGTCTTTATCCAAGGATGCATCTAGTAGCTCAGATTTGACTTGTTCTGGTATTGTCTGCTCTTTAAGCCAAGCATGTCTTCTGTTAACAGAGCCAGAGACACCAGCTTGGGCAGATGCCTCCCGGGCATCATACCCCCCAGTGCAAGAAGTGCCTAGTTACCTGGGCACTGGAATGGCAGAGAACCAACAGTTCCTTGGAGGCGTTCTTGGCTCCCAGGATGGATATTTTTTCCCCATATTTTCCAATATACTTTGCTGGTATTTAATCACATGGAAATGGCAAGCTGAGGACCCCTCATGGCCAGGGCAGAGGAAGTATAAAAC
Source organism: Protopterus annectens (assembly GCF_019279795.1). NCBI lineage: Eukaryota > Metazoa > Chordata > Ceratodontiformes > Protopteridae > Protopterus > Protopterus annectens. The sequence goes on along the minus strand of NC_056729.1, from coordinate 284,454,201 downwards.
TTCATTTCAAGCCTGTCAAGGGCCCTGCTTTGCCTGTAGGAAGTGTGTATTTAGGGGTACTAGTCTTAACTTCTTTGGGCCCATGAGTGAAACTGAGGCAGCGGTGGGGTTCTTGTAAAGGAATTTATGACAGCCCAGTATTCTGTAAAACTTGTTTGGTTTTCAGGTACAGAAACACTCTTCTCATGGCATGCACAATTTTCCCCAAAGGTAATTAATATCCTCTCAGGGGGTGAAGCAGAAGGTAAAAAGTACAGTTGTGTACACTTACCATAAATGCAGATGTTAGAGTGTATTCACTGTTGCAGTCATTACATTTGGGTAATCTGCTGGCAGGTTGCCCTCAGTCGACCTAATGAAAGTCTTGGTCCTGCATCGGTTGCTGTCCCTTCTTCCATGATGTCAGGTCGTCAGGGGTATAAAACATGCAGCAGATGACATTACATCAGTTTTTCTTGCCCAAGATTGTCAGGTGCCCCCCAAATGGGGAGCAAATTATATAAATAATTAAAACACAAAAATATACCTCCAAACAAAAGCAAATACACCAAAAAGGCTTTTAAGTACGGTAAAAAGAAAGTAGAGGTATAGTAAGAGAAAAACAGGGAGCTGGAGGGGAGGGTAACCAGGACTGCAACAGTGAATACACTAACATCTACATTTATGGTAAGTGTACACAACTGTACTATGTTCTTAGTGTTTCACGGTTTCAGTCATTACATTTGGGTATATTCCCAAAGCTATGGTTGGGAAGGACGGATTTATACAGCATTAGGACCGGCTACAAGGCCCTGCAAAACAGCAGTGGCAAAGCCAGCTCTGGATTTAGAGAAAACTGGTTAAGTGATCATGCTTGGTGAAAGTATGAACTGAACTCCAGGTAGCAGCCTCTATGATATCCCTGGTAAGAACACCTTTGAGAAAGGCTGTAGAAGTAGATGCAGCCCTGGTGGAATGAGATAGGATTCCCTGAGGGATAGGTTTTCCATGGTGCATATAGCAGAATTGAATACAATGGCTTATCTATTTAGAAATGCTTTGCTTTGAAATAGCCTTCCCCTATGCCCCTGCAGCAAATGCTACCAGCAGTTCAGATTGTCTTCGAGATTTAGTCCTGTCCAAGTAAAAGTTGTCTGTGTACATCCAATGAATGCAGAATCCGCTCCCCCTTGTTCTGTGGATTAGGAAAGAAAGTTGGCAAATGAATGGACTGATTAAGAGCCACACTAGATACCACCTTGGGCATGAAGAATGGATTGGTCCTGAGTGACACCCAGTCCGCATGAAAGATGATGAAAGGCTCCACTGCCATAAGGCCCTGTAATTCAGAAATCCTTCTAGCTGAAGTGATTGCTAAAAGGAAGGCTGTTTTCCAGGAAAGAAATTTTAAGTCTGCAGTAGCAGCTGGCTCGAAAGGAGGTAGAGTGAGTTTCTCCAATACAAAGTTAAGGTCCCGGGCAGGGGTTGGAGCTCTCCTGGGTGGTCTCAAGTTTTTGGCCCCTCTGAGATACTGCTTTAGCAGAAGATGAGAGAAGAGTGTGTTGTAATGAGCTGAAATGGCTGAGGCATGGATTTTTATGGAAGAAAACGACAGGCCCTTGTGAAGCATCTCAGTTAAGTATTGCAAAATCTGAGATAAATTGGGCGCTGCGGTGCTCATCCCTTGAGATCGATTCCAGGCACAGAATCTTTTCCATTTGTCAGCATAAGATTTTCTAGTACTAGGTCTTCTCCCTTCCAAAATGACATCCATCACAGGTTTGCTGAGGGATGCTAAGGGGGAATTTAAATGATTAGCCAAGCTGCAAGATTCAATGTTTGGAGCGGAGGGTGCAGAATTTGGTTCTCCTGCCGAGACAGTAAGGAAGGTGTCTGAGGCAGGTGCCATGGAGAAATTTGTGACAGACTGCTCAGGAGTGGGTACCAGTGTTGGCAAGGCCAGTCTGGAGCAATCAAAATCATTTTTGGTTTGTCCTGTTTGACTTTTAATAGAACTTTGGAGAGCAGAGGCAGAGGGGGAAAGGCATAGACTGGTAGGTTTTTCCAGCTGAAGGACAGAGCATCCACTTTCCAGGCTTTTTGTGAGGAGTTTTTGTGCAAAATTTGTCCAACTGGTAGTTCTGGGGAGAAGCAAAAAGATCTATGTCTGGGCTCCCCCATTTGCGTATCAACATGTTGAAAATCCGTGGTTCCAGTTTCCATTCGTGTGGGTCCATGAGATTTCTGCTTAGTTCGTCTGCCAGAATATTCAGCTTTCCTGGCAGGAATTGAGCATGTAGCTGTACTTAGCAATTCAAGGCAGTGTTCCACAATGCCATGGCAAGTCTGCAGAGGGGGTAGGAATGTGTACCCCCTGCTTGTTTATTTACCACATAACCATGTTGTCAGTCTTTCCCATTAGTTGTCTTGGATGAAGGTAGTCCTTGAAGGCTGCCAGTGCATTCTGTACAACTAGCATTTCTTTTTGATGGATATGAAGGTGCATTTGATTTGGGCTCCATTTGCCCTGCATGCACTTCCCTGCCAGATGAGCCCCCCATGCATAGTCTGATGTATCTGTAGTTAGGGTTTGGGAGGCAGGGGGTGGTATGAATGGCAGTCCCTTGTTTTGGTGGCAGGCCTCTGCCCACCACAGGAACTCTAGGCGCAGGCAAGGTATGATAGGAATCATTGTTTCCAGGCTGTGACAATGTTGACTCCATAAACTTTTTAAGTACCACTGAAGTTTCCTCATATGCATTCTTGCATATGGAAATAGAAGAATGCAGGAGGGCATGAACCCCAAGGCTTGCAGTATTTGTCTTAAAGATAGCAGGGTTTTTGTGGCCACCTGTTTGAAGTAAGTCACCAAATGAATTTGCTTTTCTGGCGTAAGGAAAGCCATCTGGGCAGTTGTATTCAAGCTTGCACCCAGGAATGTAATTTTTTGAGAGGGTACCAGTTGTGATTTATTTTTGTTTATGATGTACACTAGACAAGTTAGAACCCTTTTTACAAACGTCAGATGTTTTAGAAGAATGTCTTTGTTTTCTGCCCGAATGAGACATTCACCCAGGTATGGATATATTTGGATATTTCTTTGCCTGCAAAATGCAATTACTGGAGCCAGGCACTTTGTAAATACCCTGGGTGCAGTAGATAAGCCAAAGGGAAGTGCAGAGAAAGTACAGTTTTGTACCTACCATAAAAGTAGATGTTCGAGTGCCAATACAGCTGCAGTCATAACAGATGGGTTCTCTTGTCGTCAGGCAGGTCCTCGGTCGGCCGAATTCCAAAGTCTAGGTCTGGCGTCGGTTGTCGTCGCTTCTTCCCTGACGTCAGTGCGACAGGGGTATAAAAGAACCAGCCGATGCCATTTTCTTCAGTTTTTCTTGCCCCAGATGTCAGGTGCCCCCAGAAAGAAGGCAATACATAAATTTGTGTAATAAAGCAATGCCATATAATCAAAATACAGTAGTTGCAAGCAAATACACCATAAATGAATACCCCAATCAGGTTGTATGAGGAGGTGTTAGCCCAAAAGGCCTGTCCCAAGAGGGGAAGGAGGGAGGGAAACCTGGACTGCAGCTGTATTAGCACTCGAACATCTACATTTATGGTAGGTACAAAACTGTACTATGTTCATCGTGCATACCGTTGCAGTCATAAGAGATGGGTAGAATCTCAAAGCAAAGAAAGGGGTGGTAGGCACTAGGTGGAACTAGGAGGAGCCAGGATGCCCTGCAAGACTGCAGTGGCAAAGCCTGCTCTAGTTTTGGAGTATAATGGCAGGTGGTAGTGCTTGGAGAACGTATGCATAGAACTCCAAGTGGCTGCTTCCAAAATATCTTTGGTAGGAACTCCTCTGAGGAAAGCTGCAGAGGTAACTGTGGCCCTTGTGGAGTGAGATCTGATGCCTGCAGGCACAGTTTTACCATGAAAAGAGTAACAAAAGCATATGCAGTGGGCTATCCATTTTGAAATAGTCTGTTTGGAAATTGGCTTCCCTTGAGCTCCTATAGCATAGGACACAAAGAGCTGTTCTGATTTTCTGAAAGGCTTTGTTCTGTCCAAATAATAACGCAGCTGTCTGTGGATGTCCAAGGAATGTAGTAGTCTCTCCCCTTTGTTTTGAGGATTAGGGTAAAAGGTAGGTAAGTGTATAGCCCGATTCAAAGCTGCCCTGGATACCACCTTTGGCATAAAGGACGGGTTGGTTCGTAAGGAGACTCTGTCCTGATGGAAAATGATAAAAGGCTGCACAGCCATGAGGGCTTGTAATTCCGATACCCTACGAGCTGAGGTGATAGCCATAAGGAAAGCTGTTTTCCAGGACAAATATTGCAAATCTGTTGAGGCAGCTGGCTCAAAAGGAGGCAAGGTCAGCTTTTCTAGAATGAAATTGAGGTCCCAAGCAGGTACTGGTCGTTTCCTTGGGGGTTTTATATTCTTAGCCCCTTTGAGGAACTGTCTTAAGAGGGGGTGAGAGAATAAAGGTGGATCAGTGTTGTATTCTGCAAAAATGGCTGAGGCATGGATTTTGATGGAGGAGAATGAAAGTCCACTGTTTAGCAGCTCAGCTAGATACTGTAATATTTGAGGTAAATTTAGTTTTCCAGGATTCTGGCCCTTCTCATTCCAGGCACAAAACCGTTTCCATTTTGCGGAGTAAGCTTTTCTAGTAGACGGCCTTCTGACCTCCAAAATGACATCCAGCACCTCCTTGGAGAGTAGGGTCTGTTGTGGTGTTAAGGAATCTTCCATGCGGCCAGATTGAGTGTTTTCAGCTGACTGCGAAGAGTTTTGAAGCTGTGCCGAGTCAGAAGAGGAGGCATTAGAGGTAGGGTCCATGGAGGGGAATGCGTTAGGCTCCTCAGGAGTGGGTACCAGTGCTGTCTTGGCCAGTCTGGAGCAATGAGAATCGTCTTTGGTCTATCTGCTCTGGTTTTTAATAGAACTTTGGGCAGCAGAGGAAGAGGTGGAAAGGCATAAACTGTCATTGTTGTCCAACTGAAAGAGAGCGCGTCCACTCTCCAGGCCTTTGGATGAAAAGTCCTTGAGCAGAATTTTGTCAATTGGTGTTTTTTGTGGGAGGCAGAGAGATCTATGTCCGGCCTTCCCCATGCTTGAATTATCTCTGCAAAAACTTGAGGATGCAACTTCCATTCGTGTGGATCTGTCATATTTCTGCTTAGGTTGTCTGCCAGCGTGTTTTCCTTGCCTGGCAAGTACTGTGCTTGAAGTTCGATTTGTAATTCCAGAGCCATGTTCCAAAGTGACATGGCCAGCCTGCATAGGGGGTATGAATGAGTTCCTCCCTGTTTATGTACCACATTACCGTGGTGTTGTCTGTCCTTATCAATAGTTGACCTGGATGCAGAAGGTCTTTGAAAGCTATAATAGCATTTATTACTGCTAGCATTTCCTTTTGATTGATGTGAAGGTGCTTTTCTTTTTGGGACCATTTGCCCTGAATGCACCGATCTGTCATGTGCGCCCCCCAGGCGTAATCCGAGGCGTCTGTTGCGATGACTTGATTTGCTTGAGGCTTGCAGAAAGGGAGACCTGTGTTTGTTTGGCATGCTTAAGCCCACCACAGAAATTCCTTTTGAAGACATGGAATTAGTGGTATTACTGTTTCCAAACTGTGGCTGTGTTGAGACCATAGGTTTTTCAGGTACCATTGAAGTTTCCTCATATGCAGCTTTGCACATGGGATTAGTAGGATGCAAGATGCCATGAATCCCAGAGCCTGCAGGATTTTCCTTGCAGTCAGCCTGGTGAAATTTGCTAGTGTTCTGAAGTATTGAGTTAGTTGCCCTTGTTTCTCTGGCGTGAGGTAGGCAATCTGGGTGTTTGTGTCCAAGTTGGCACCCAGGAAAATTATTTTCTGAGAGGGTATCAGCCTTGATTTCTTTTTGTTGACTGTGTATCCCAGAGAATTCAACAACATTATTACAAAAGCCAGATGTTTCAGAAGTATGTGCTTGCTGTCTGCTTGGATCAGGCAGTCGTCCAAATATGGGTATATTTGTATCCCTTGTATCTCCCAATTACTGATGCCAGGCATTTCGTGAATACTCTGGGCGCAGTAGATAAGCCAAAGGGCAATGCAGAGAATTGATAATGGGTTGAACCTAAATCTGAAGTATCTTCTGCAATTTTGTCTGATTGGGACATGCAGGTATGCCTCCTTGAGGTCCAATGTTACCAGCCAGGACTCCTTGCCCAGCATGGGAAGAAGCTGCTGTAATGTGAGCATCTTGAATTTTGGTACGAGTAAAAATGTGTTTAGGATGGATAGGTCCAAAATAGGTCTCCACCCTTCCTTGGTACCAGGAATAGTCTGGAATAAAAACCTTGACCTTGTTCATGAGTAGGTACCTCTTGAAAAGCTTTCATGTCCATGAGATCTGAAATTTGTCTTTGTGTCTCTGCCCTTTGATTGTGAGGCAGGTTTGGCATGCCTCATTTTTGGAAGGGTGTGAAAATGGAATCTGTAGCCTCTGTTTATAATGTCCAGGATCCATTTGTCTTTTGTGACAATATGCCAATTTTTTGAAAATAATGCCAGTTTTCCGCCTAAGGGTGCTGCCATTTGAGCCTTGCTTGGCATGCAAAGGGGAGTGTCATTGGACTTGCTTTCTGAATGGCTGCGAACTATCACCACCTCTTTGTGTAGGAGTTTGCCATTGTCTGCCTCTAAACGATCCTTGAGATTGCCCTCTGCCCCTTGGGCGCCTGTATCTACCTCTTTGGGGTCTGTCCATGGCTGGAAAGGACCAATTTTTGGAAGGCCAATTTCTACTGAAACGTGGAGGTTGTACCTGTAGAAAATCTTTCACTGTTTGCATTGATTTAGCTTTTTCCTCCGTTTTCTTTAATACCTCCTCAGCTTTAACACCAAATAATACATCCTTTTGTAGAGGGGCATCTAGTAATTTAGCTTTGACATGATCTGGTAAGGTTTGCTCCTTGAGCCAGGCAAGTCTACGTATGACTGATCCTGTAACAGCAGCTCTACATGAGGCCTCTAGAGCATCAAAACCATATTGCAAGGTATGTTTACCCACTTGTTCTGCACTATGCATCAAATCCTGCAACTCCTTCAAGTCTAGTTGTTCAGGTTGTGACATTTTACTTCTCAACTGTGATAACAGAAACTGTTGGTACTTTAGCATATGGAACTGGCAGTTTAATGCCCTCGTGGTTAAGGTGTATACCTTTTTTCCCCACCTTTCTAAGGATCTGGAATCTCTCTCTGAAGGTAATGGATTTTTAGCAGGCCTTAATTCCCTTGGGGACTGTGAGATAGTTTCTGGGTCAGCCATATTGCTTTTGTATAAAAATTGGTGCGAGTCAGGAACCCGGTAGTACCTGTCAGGCTTGACTGGGGCTGGAGGTAAAGAATCCGGGTTAAGGCAGGCCTCCGAGTACACATCATCTAGTATGTCTAAGACAGGAGGTATAGCCAGAGGCCTGTGCTGAGGTAGCAAGAGAAAATCCCTAAGCCTTTTCTTGGAATCTGAGTACTCTTGGCCTTCCCAGTGGAAGTGTTCCCTTAAGGTATGCAAGGTTTCCCCAAATGAGTAATCCTCTGGAGGGGAGACAGGGGGAATGGACTCCTCTGCATCAGAATCTTCAAAAGGGGAGTAAGAATGTTCCTGTTCATCAGAGTGCTCTGAAATAATGGAGGCCTGGTCAGAGGAGGGGGATTCTTCCTTCACTCTGGGCCTTTTGTCTGGGGGGGGGTTGAGAACCCCTGATAAGAGTAATTAAATCCTCAGCCATTTTAAGCATCTATTTTTTAGGCATGGGGCCTGGAGAAGGGCCCTGTGTAGCTTGTCTCTTAGAATGCATGGCTGCTTTAGACTTAGTGAAAGCCTTGATGGAAAAAGAAGAGGAAGGTCTGAAGACACCTTGAGAGGAGGCAGACCTGTCTACATTTCGAGATTCACCACCAAGAGTGGCTTCGGTATCTGTAGTCAGGGTGTGGGTCGAGGAGCCTGCGAACTCGGGTACAGAAGACACCGCCAATGAAGTGTAGTCGGTAGGTAGGGGCTGCGTAGGCGCCTCACTGAGAACTGGACCACCTGTAGTCGGCTTTGGCGTGGTGTCGGTAGAGGCCGCGGACCTCATGTGTCGGTCCTTATCTTTGCGTTTTTTTTAGACAAAACTGGAGTCGGAGTATCAGACGACATAATAGTTACATTTTTTGCCAAAATAGTGTTGGGCGAACTCCGCCCGACGCTTAATGGTGCGTTTGTTGAAAGTAGCACAAAAACGACAAACCGAGACGTCGTGGTCTGGGCCTAAGCAAGGAATGCAGAGGGAATGAAAATCCTTATGCGGTATTTGCTTCCCACATGAAATACAATTATTAACTTTGTCTGACATCGGTCTGAGGCAAAAGTTTCCCCAATGGGGTACTTAGCTTTCAAGAAGACTTCGGTTGCAAAATTTTCGTAATTTCAGGAGCTGGCCGACCGGCACTTGCGAACTGCTTCTGCTTTGGGCACCGCGCAGCAAGAAAGACTGAAGAAAATGGTGTCGGCTGGTTCTTTTATACCCCTGTCGCATTGACGTCAGGGAAGAAGCGATGACAACCGACGCCGGACCTAGACTTTGGAATTCGGCCGACCGAGGACCTGCCTGATGGCAGGAGAACCCATCTGTTATGACTGCAGCTGTATGCACGATGAACATCTAATAATGCAAGTAGCCTGCTTTGAAGTGTAGGTACCTTCTGCAAGATTCTCCGATTGGCATATGCAGGTAAGCCTCTTAAATCTAGAGTTGCCAACCAGGCATCCTTGCCCAACATAGGAAGTAACTGGTGAAGAGTCAGCATCTTGAATTTTGGAATGTCCAGAAAGGTGTCTAGAGTAGATAGGTCCAGGATTGGACTCCATGATTTATCTTTTCTGGGTACCAGGAAAAGTTTGGAATAGAAACCTTGTCCCTTTTCTTCTTCTGGTACTGGTTGAATTGCCCCCATGTTTAGGAGGGAAAGTACTTGTTTCTGAGCCTCTGCCCACTGATATGGAGGCAGGTCTGGCCACCCATTTGGCAATGGCAATGTGTGCAAATGAAATCTGTATCCCTGGGACACTATTTAAAACCCCATTTGTCCTGGGTTATAAGTTGCCAGTTTTTTGCATGAAGAGAGAGTTTTCCCACCAAAGGGGTGGTTAAGAGGCAAGTGGTTGGTAATTTTAAAGGAAAGTCATTGAGACTGTTTACCATAGGGTGGTATCTTATTTCCAGATTTGGAAGCGGAGGCACCCCATTGCTTAAGTTCTGTAGGTCCCTTGTGCTTTTGGAATGCCTGGGTTTGGCTTGAGTGGGTCTGGTAGGAACTGGAAAGGACCAGTTCTTAGTAGGCCAGTGCCTACTAAATCTTGGAGGTTGTACTTGTAAGAAATATTTCACAGTTTGCATAGATTTAGCTTTATCTTGCATCTTCTTTAGAACTTCTTCAGTCTTACTGCCAAACAGACAATCCTGCTGCAAAGGAGCATCCAACAGTTTTGCTTTAACATGATCAGGCAGAGATTGCTCCTTAAGCCAAGCATGCCTTTTAAGCACAGACCCAGTAACAGCAGCCCTGCAACAGGCCTCAATAAAAACCACATTGCAAAGTATGTTTTCCAACTTGTTCAGCTGAATGCAATAAATCATGTAAATCCTTATTTTCCAGTCAGAAATTAACATCATTTTCTGTTTAAGCAGTCCCATGATATGCTGTTGATATTTTAGCATATGGAATTGACAGTTTAAAGCCCTGATTACCAAAGTTGCAGAAGTATAAACCTTTTTACCCCATCTATCGAGCGCCCTGGAGTCTCTATCAGAAGGGGTAGGATTTTTAGCAGTAGAAGCCTAAATGCCCTTGGGCCCTTGAGAAATGGTTTTGGGATCTGCAACAAGATTTTTGAAAAGGAATTTGTGGGGCTCAGGAACCCTGTAGTATCTGTCTGGTTTACAAGGCGCCGGAGGCAGGTAATCAGGGGCCATACTGGATTCTGAAAACACATCAATGTCTAGTACAGGAGGTATAGCCAAAGGCCTATGCAGAGGAAGGAGGAAATCGCTAAGCCTCTTTTTGGATTCAGAAAAATCCTGACTTTCCCAGTGGAAATGCTCCCTTAAGGTATGTAAAGTTTCCTCAAAAGAAAAATCTTCAGGGGGAGAATCAGAAGGAATGGAATCCTCTGCATCAGAGTCCTCATAAGTAGGTATGGATAAATCCAGTTCATTAGAAGAGTCGGAAGAAACAGTCATGTTCAGAAGATTCATAGTCAAGTTCAACCCTAGGCCTCTTAGAAGGGGGGGGGGGTTGACTACCCCTGATTAGAGTAATTAAATCTTCAGCCATTTTGATCATTTGTTTTTTAGGCTCAGGGGCCTGAACATGTGGCCTGGGCGTCGGTTTTTTCGATATAGATCGAGGTTTAGGCCTTAATACTGAAGGTGGAGTCGATTTAATATGCAAGTCTGTAGGCCTGAATACACCCTCAGAAGCCGGTGCCTGCACAGCGGCTCCGGACCCATCCAAGGTTCCATAGCCGAAGCATCTCGCGGCATACCGGACTCCGAATGGGTCTCAGTAGAGGCCTGCAAATCAGAAGTAGCGGGTATCAGGGGCTGCGAAGGCGCTTCACTGAGTACCGGCAAACTGGCTTAGGAGAAGCGTCGTCTGCAGTTTTGGACCTCAACGGCCTGTCTCTGTGTTTTTTTGGTATTCCTGTAGTCGGATTGCTAAACATCATTTCTGGATAATTAAACCGAGAACCAAAATATTTAGAAGCAAAAATGTACCGACTACGGATAGTGTGCTGATTAAACCTGTGCTACCTCCTTTACTTAGGACCATACCAAACTCTGACTCCTTCAAGTCCAAACTTTTCTCTTACCTGTCTTCTAAACGGAATTGTTCCTGCTCTCACCCTAGATAAATTCTAGGAAATTTTCTCCTTTGAGCTCTCTATACTCCTTTCTCCATGCTCCCTCAAACAAATAATTTTCTATTCTCCTAAAACAAACCTAAGCTACACTCTGTTTGAGAAATGTATCTCTTGACTCCAAGTATGTAAATATTGTAAATAACATGCAATTTCGGAGCCTTGTAATATAGACAGTTGAATCCTGCTGCCCTCAATGAAAACTCCTGTAAATTATGTTCTCTACTATCTTTAACTGTGTTTTAAAAGTATATTTTTTTATGCATTTCCTTTTCTTACTGTATGAATTTTATAATTGTAACTTTACCTTCAACATTATGTAACCTTTATTGTATCATATTGCTTATGGAGCTTTTCTCCCCAGGCCTCCACTGAAAATGGGCACTTTCTGGCCCAGTGGACTCCCCGGTAATCAAACCGAAATAAATTAAAATAAAGCACAAAACTGACAGCAAGGTACGCCGTGGTCAAGGCCTAGGCAAGGAATACAGTACAAATGTAAATCCTTATGAGGTATTTGCTTCCCACAAGTAAATACAATTATTAACTTTTACTGACATCGGGAAGGAGCAAGAAAAAAAGTTTCCCTAATGGAGTACTTAGCTTTTAATTGAAGACTTCAGTTCTGAAACGAAAATTTCAAGAGTCTGCTGACCGGCATTTGCGAACTGTTTCTGCTTTGGGCACCGCGCGGCAAGAAAGACTGATGTAATGGCATCGGCTGCATTTTTTATACCCCTGGCGTCATGGAAGAAGGGACAGCAACCGATGCAGGACCCAAGACTTTATCAGGCCGACAGAGCAACCTGCCAGCAGATTACCCAAATGTAATGACTGCAACAGTGAAACACAAAGAACATCCTCTTCCGAGTCAGAATCCTCAAAGGAGGTAAGGAGGGGGTTCATCTCATAGAACAGAGTCCTCCAGATCAGAGTACTCATCTGAATCAGAGTTCTGAAAGGGGCTCAGGAGTAGGATCTCTTCCTTTTTCCTGGTGAAGGAAATTGCCTGACTCAACCAGAGAAATGAGGTCCTTGGCCTCCCCCTAAGTCCTGTTGGTATGCAGGGGGCCGGTAGGCCTAGACAGGTCCTGAGCTAGAGCTCTTTTAGGGTGTATCTTTTGTCTTGAGCCTGTGTGCCTGCGGTACTCAGACTCTAGTCTATCCAAAGGTAGAACTAGTTGCTGACTGATGCCCCAGGAGAGAATTGTTGGTTGTGGATCTTTTGCCAAAAGCCGAAGCCTTCAGAGACTCCAGACCCAACTTGTGAACTATAAGCCAAGGCCTGCGCTGAAGTAGAGGGAGCAGATAGCATAGACTCAGAGCAGGTCTCGACAAACACCTGTGTCACCACCTCCCTCGCAGAAGGGGGCTGCGAAAGCACCTCACCTTCCTCAGCAATATGCCTTGGGCGACTGGCAGATGGCACATTTGTGTCATCCTATAGCCTAAGTTAGGATCTTTTTCCTTTTTACGCTTAGGGAGTTCAACCTCAGGGTGACCAGAGGACGCCATCTCATGATGGTAGGTTGACTGCTGACTATGGTGCTTAAACAAAATTTCAGCTCTATGCCTTATAATTCTGGTACTGAAATGGGTGCATAGATGGCAATTAGGGACATTGTGGTTTGGGTCTAAGCATGCGGCATACAAAGCATGAAAGTCTCTGCGTGGGACTTGGTTAACAACAGTCTCAGCTGTGGAAAACAAAGGAAAGAGTTCAACAGGGTACTTAGCCAAGACCTCACTCATATGCGGATCAACCATCGCGCTCACTGCTGCTTTGGGCTCCGATGGCAAGGCAAACTTGATGTCATGACGTCAGCTGGCTGCCTTTATACCTGAACGTATAGACATTAGGGTAGAGCATCTGCCAGCCCTAGGAAGAGGGAATTTTTTACTCTGGAAGTCAGGCAGACCAAGTGCCTCCGAAGCAAGAAATCCCATAAGTCAGGACTGCACCAGTGAAACACAAAGAACATCTGGTTCTGTCACTACTTGAGACAGCATGTGATAAAGAGCAGGTGGAAACAAAACAGTCTGATCTGCAGGATGCGGAAAGAGCCCCTTGTAAAGGAAGAGATTCCTGCCAGTGCCATCTGTAACCCTGATGAATGTTTCACACAAATGGGTTCTGAAAACCTATCCATTGTCAAAGAGAAAGACGGAGATTCAAGCTTTCTGGAAGAGAAAGAGAGACAGGGTGGGAGACGGTCACAAGGTCTCTTGAAGTGTCCTTGGTTCGGGAGGTTTTGAGACACCTTTTTGGAACCTCCTTCCACTTCTTAAACATCCGTTAACGTGAATTTTTTTCAAGACAGTTTATTCTGTTTCTGCTGAAATTGGATGAGGAGAAAGAAAATCCCTTGAGAAATTTGGAAATGGAGGCCTGAAAATCTTGGATTAGCCTGCCCCTTTCAGCATACCTTTTGTTCATTTCTGTAGCAGAAGGTCCAAATACCAACTCCAAGGGAGAATTTAAAATCTCATTTTTATCATATGGAAGGGTTCTGAGAATGCAGCAAAGCAAACTCCCTTAAAACCGTAGTAGTGGCCATAGCCCTAGAAGGAGCATCAACAGCATCATACACACACTGCAAACAATGAGTAGTGACCTGTGCAACAGAAGAAAGTTATTTAAAGTGCATTTTCTACACAAACAAATGTAGATAAAACATTTCATATTTTCACAATACATCAGCATAAACATTAACATAGGAGCCTGACGATTTAAAATTCTGAAATTAAGAGTTGCAGGAGTACACACTTTTTCCCACACCTATCAATCATTTTCCCATCCTTATTAGAAAGGGCAGAAATAGAAGTTATGTCCTTACCATAACGTTCCATGTGGAGTGTTCATCTCGCCTTTGTTCTTACACATGGGTTCGGAGCCGATCCTCGGCTCCGTGTCAGCCGCTTACAAGCTCTGCATCGAGAAGAAGCTCGAGACAATCTAATACCCACAATCCCCCTCTGCCTTTACCTCAGATCTAGTTTGCAAGCAAACCAGTCTCTAGAGAGAGCACATTCATGCTTACATCACATATGCACAGAACTAAGAGTCTATATATAAACATATATATAGACACATACACATATATATACATGTCAACTATGTACACAACATCTGCAAAGCAGAAGCAGAATGCCCCCGGCCAGGCACCAAAAATGAACGTTCTTCTTAAGGGCGGGAGGGTGGGAATGTAAGAACAAAGGCGAGATGAACACTCCACATGGAACGTTATGGTAAGGACATAACTTCTATATGTGATAGTGTTCAATCTCGCCGTTTGTTCTTACACATGGGTAGCGTCCCTAGCTCCTTGTTCCTGAGGAACTCACGGAAGGACGTTCTTGAGCACAGTGGAACCAAAGGTTGCCCTGTCCCTAGAAACCTTGTCTACCTTATAATGAGAAACGAATGTATGTGGCTTAGACCAAGTAGCAGCCGCACAAATAGCGTCTAGTGGTAGGCAGGCTGCATGAGCCAGAGATGTAGACACTGACCTTGTGGAATGTCCTTTGGGTTTGTGTAAAAGAGTTTGATTTGAAGAATCATAGACATAGATTATACAATCCATTAACCACTTAGAAAGAGTTCTTTTGGTAACCGCTAATCCTTTCCTGTTATCAGAAAAGGCCACAAAAAGTTGATCAGTTTTTCTGTGATCCTTTGTTCTATCCAAGTAAAACCTTAGTTGTCTGTGAACATCTAATTTGTGCAACATATATTCCATTTTGTTGGAGTGATTCTTGAAGAAGGTGGATAATTCAATGGACTGATTAATATTGTTAATAGAACAAACTTTAGGGAGGAAGGATGAATTAGTTCGAAGAGAAACTCTGTCAGAGTGAAAGATCAAATAAGGGTGCTTGATGGAGAGAGCCTGAAGTTCAGATACTCGCCTAGCGGATGTAATGGCTACCAAAAAGAGAGTCTTCCAGGACAAAAATTTTAATGGGCAAGAGGAGGCTGGTTCAAAGGGGGGCAGCATTAATTTAGATAACAAGTTTAGACTCCAAGGTGACGTAGGAGATCTAACTGGTGGTCTAATATGAAAACCCCCTTTTAAAAAGGCTTTACAAAGTCTGTGGGCCATAACAGGAGCCCCACATTCTTCCACATGGAAATTTGAAATGGCAGCTAATTGAACCCTTAGTGTGGCAGGAGAAGCACCCTGATGGAACAAGTCCGTTAAAAACTCTAATATTTTATTCAAAGGAGCTATAAAAGGATCCACTTTCTGTGTATTCGCCCAGAATACAAATCGCTTCCATTTACTAGAATATGTTTTAGTAGTGGAAGCTTTATGAGAAGCCACCAATATATTCTGAACTGCCGGCGAAAGAAGATCAGACCTGGCTAAGTTGGGAATTGGAGCAACCAAGCTGCTAGATGGAGGGACAAGAGCGCGGGATGGGGAGCCCCTGACGAGTGAGTCAATAGATCTGGCTCTGGGTCCAGAATCCAGGGTCCCCGAATGCAGTGTGTCTTCAGGAAGGGAAACCAAATTTGACGAGGCCAGAATGGGGCAATGAGGATTATTGTCCTGTGTAGGTTTCTGGCTTTCTGGAGAAACTTTGATATCAGAGGAAATGCGTACAGGAGTCCCGGGGGCCAATCGTGAATCAGTGAGTCCCTGGGGACTTCCCCTGGAGGGGGTAATAGGGCAAAGTAGCTCCTGCATTTGGCGTTCATTGGAGACGCAAACAGATCGCAGGAAGGCTGGCCCCACGTGCGAAAAATCCTTTTCGCCACTGACTGTTTTAGGGACCACTCGTGCGGTAACAGAATTGCTCTGCTCAGCCTGTCGGCTATGACGTTGGATGACCCCGGGATGTGCGTTGCTATTAGAAAGTGACCCGTGGACTCCGCCCATTGCCAGATTCTCATGGCCTCTCTGCATAGCTGATAGGACTTGGTTCCCCCTTGCTTGTTTATGTACCAGACTACCGACATGTTGTCCGTCTGAACTGCAATAGTTCCCAGAGGAAGAAGGGGAGCAAAGTGTTGCAATGCTAGAAACACTGCCCTCAACTCTAGAACATTGATGTGCAGATTGTACTCCAAATTGGTCCATTCGCCTGGGACTGTCTGTCCCTGAAAGATGCCCCCCCCACCCTATCAGGGAAGCGTCCGTGGTCACCGTAACTGTAGGCGTGGGTAGCACAAATGGTCTCCCTTGGAAAGGTTGCACGCTTGAAGCCACCAGTTTAGGTGTGTTTTGCATGTGTTCGTTATAAGAATCTCGTGTGTTAGAGGTAGTTGTTGGAACGACCATTGTGCAAACAGTAGCCATTGTAGGACTCTCATGTGCAGCCTTCCCAAGGGTATTGCAATAAGAGAAGCTGACATGAGTCCCAAAACCTTCAGTACCAGTTTTGCTGGAGATTTCCTGGACAAGAGAAGAAGACGATGTGAGTCTGAAGTGATAGTATCCTTTCTGGAGGAAGTCTTAGAATTAACTGACGTGTGTTTAATTCCGCTCCTATGAACAAGATACTCTGATGGCTGAAGTAAGGATTTTCCGAAGTTTACGGAAATTCCTAGGTGAACACACAGTTGAAGAGTATAGTCTCTGGCCTGTAATAGTTGACGCTGGGTGGTGGCAGAAAGGAGCCAGTCGTCCAGATACGGCAACACCTGGAATCCTTGGCGTCTCAAGTGAGACGCTACCACTGCCATGCATTTGGTGAAGACCCTGGGGGCTGAGGTCAGACCAAAGGGCAGGGCTCGAAATTGAAAGTGACTGGCCCCAGCCGGAGCGCAAATGATCTCTGGATGCCCTGGCCATTTTGATGTGGTAGTATGCATCCTCCAGATCTATTGAGCACATCCAGTCGTCCTTCTGTAAGAATGGAAGGATCGATTGAAGCGTGACAATTCGGAACTTTTCTTTCTTGACGAAGGTATTGAGGTCGCTTAGGTCCAGGATGGGCCTCCAGTCCCCTGTTTTCTTTGGAACTAAAAAGAACCTTGAGTAAGTCCCGAATCCTTGCTGGTCCGTTGGGACTGGTTGGATGACTCTTTTCTAGCAGCTTTGAAATTTCTATAGCTGCTGGCTCTCAGATGGGGCGGTACATCTGGGAGTCTTTTCTTTGGAATGGGATGGGATAGAAAGGGTATGTTGTAACCTCTGGTAACCACGCTTTTTACCCACTTGTCTGTAGTTATATTTTGCCAGGCCTGAGGGTATAAAGCTAAGCGACCCGACTGCCTCCAGAGCAGGACAGTCGGGCCTCCTCTCAGGAGTGCTGGAAAGGTTTACCAGGGAGTGTATCCCTGTCACCTTGATGCTGCGGACCCCTCTGCCGCCAGGGCGTCTTCCACCTCTGCCCCTCCTCTGCCTCTAGAAGGGGCATCACCCTGTGTGCCTGGGAAAGATCCTTGGGGTTTTCGAAACCACATTTTTCCACCACGTTGCCCTTTGGGGAACGGTCTGGTTGGGGTGGAAAAACTGACTCCGACAGCAGACAGAGTCTTTCCCTCCTGTTCACACCGGGTAAGGGTCTCCTTTACTTTGGGGCCAAAGAGAGTGGCACCGTCAAATGGGGCGTTAGTAAAGGAAGACTTGAAGGCTTCCGCAAATGAACATAAGCGCATCCAGGATTGTCTGCGAAGAGCAATCGCTGAAGCTGCTGCCCTACTCGAACCTTCGGCTGCGTAAGAAATCAGCCTCATGGACGAGTTCACAATGGATGTAAGGGTATTAAGTTGCGCTGTCACTTTCTCTGAGACAGCAGCATCTGTAGTACCCTGGAGGGTATCTCCCAACTCTTTGACTAGATCCCTCTGTAGTCGGTAAAATGGGTCAAATAGTTCAGGGATCGCATGGAAAAAGCCGCTGAACTAAAATGCGCTGCATACCTGTCCATAGTCCTAGAATCTTTATTAGGGGATGGACAGATGAGGAAGATTCCGACATCTCCTTTTTCGTGGCCGCTGCCACCACCATAGCGTCCACTGGAACTCCTTTTGTTAAGTAGGTCTTGTCCTGAGGTGCAGTGATATATTTATTGGGTTTCCTTGGGACTGGTTCCACTGTGTCAGGAGCCTCCACGCCTTGAGCAATAAGTTCCATTAATTCAAGGCGGAGTGACCCAGGAGGAAGAAGGGCGAGCACCGAATGCCTTCAGCAAAACTGACTCATCCTCAGAAGGGGGAAGGGACTGCCAGTCACCTCTGTTTCAGGATCTCCAATATGTCCGAAAAAGAGACATCTTCTGAAGGTGACTTAGGGGACCCTTCTGACTCATCTAAGTCAGTATCGGATGTCAAGGATTCTTGTGGAGAATCCAAGTGTCTCCTCTTACACAATCTTTTCCTAGGGACTTCTTCGTGGGGAGCATCCGAAGCAGCCTCCGAGGAAGAGGGGGCACCCTCCAGGGGTGGCTGAGACACTGGTGCTCGACGCTTGGATGTGGCCGTGGGTGCAGAGGAGGATAAAGTACAGTTTTGTACCTACCATAAATGTAGATGTTCGAGGATTCCCTTGCTGCAGTCCTGACTATTGGGTATAGTCCGCGTCCCAGTCGGCCCGAATACCAGAGTATAAGGCTGACGTCGGTCATGGCGCCTTAGACTGACGTCAGTCCGTCAGGGTACTAATGCGCATGACCGACGTCATTTCCTCAGTCTTTTCTTGCCCCAGATGTCAGAAGACCCAAAAAGACAAGTCCCAAAACAACCTGCACCAAAAAACATGTACAATATATACAGCAATATATATATAAAAAATATAAGCATGTAAACTCACCTACACAACCACCCTGAAACACAGAGGGGAAGGAGGGAGGGTAAATTGGACTGCAGCAAGGGAATCCTCGAACATCTACATTTATGGTAGGTACAAAACTGTAGTATGTTCTTCGTCTTCCCTTGCTGCAGTCCTGACTATTGGGTAGAATCCCAAAGCAGAGGTAAGGGAGGCTGGCAAATTATAAAGTAGCAGGAGCTGACAACATGCCTTGTAAAACAGCTGTGGCAAAACCAGCCCTAGTCTTAGAGTATATAGGCAGGTGATAATGCCTAGAGAAAGTATGCACTGAACTCCAAGTAGCTGCTTCCAGAATATCCTTAGTTGCCACCCCCCTTAGAAATGCTGTTGAAGTGGCAGTAGCCCTAGTGGAATGAGGCCTAATCCCAGCTGGAACCTCTTTGCCATGATGGGAATAACAAAATGCAATGCAAAAGCCAATCCACCTAGAAATAGTTTGTTTTGAGACAGGCTTGCCCTGTGAACTCAAAGCAAAAGAAACAAGTAACTGCTGAGACTGCCTAAAATCTTTAGTCCTGCTCAAATAATAACGCAATTGCCTGTGTACATCTAAAGTGTGCAAAATCTTTTCCCCTTTATTTTGAGGATCTGCAAAAAACGTAGGCAAATGAATAGTTTGGTTTAAAGCCACACTAGAAACCACCTTAGGCATAAAGGAAGGATTAGTACGTAATGAAACCCTGTCCTTATGGAAAACCAAAAGGGCTCTACTGCCATAAGGGCCTGCAACTCAGACACCCTTCTTGCAGAAGTAATAGCCAACAGAAAAGCAGTCTTCCATGACAAATATTTCAATTCAGCAGTAGCTGCAGGCTCAAAAGGTTGTAGAGTAAGTTTTTCCAACACAAAATTGAGATCCCAAGCAGGAGTAGGAGCTCATTGGGGGTCTTATATTCTTTGCCCCTCTAAGAAACTGCTTGAACAAAGGATGAAAACAAAGGTGGGTCACAATCATAGTGAGCTGAAATTGCTGCAGCATGAATCTTTATGGAAGAGAAGGACAAACCTTTGTCCAATAATTCAGTAAGATATTGAAGAGCCACACTCAAATTAGGCTCTGAAATCTCCAAATTCTTTGCTGTACTCCAAAATAAAATCTCTTCCATTTTTCATGTACACTCTCCTAGTACTAGGCCTTCTAGCTTCCATAATCACATTTAAAACTTGTTGAGGAAGCTGAGACCTGCTGTGCTTCAACACAGAATATGCCAAGCTGTGAGATGAAGAGATTGAAGCTTGACATTGAGCAGATGACCGTCCTTCTGAGATAACAGATGAGGAATCAGAGGTAAAGGCCATGGAGGCTTCTTTACAAGACTCCTTAGAAGTGGGTACCAGTGTTGCGAGGCCAATCTGGAGCTATCAAAATCATCCTTGGCCTGTCTTGTCTGACCTTTAATAATACCTTTGGAAGAAGAGGCAGAGGTGGAAAGGCATAGACATGAAGGTTTTTCCAACTGAAAGACAGAGCATCCACTTTCCAAGCTGTGTGATGAAACCCCTTTGTGCAATACTTTGGCAGCTGGTGGTTTAGTGGAGAAGCGAACAGATGTATGTCTGGAGTTCCCCATGACACTGTCAATTTCTGAAATACATGAAGATCCAGTTTCCACTCGTGGGGATCCATGATTTGTCTGCTTAATACATCTGCTAGGGAGTTCTGTGCTCCTGGCAGAAACCTTGCCTGAAGAGTCAGTTGCAGGCTTAACGCAGTCTCCCATAAAATCATTGCTTGCCTGCATAGAGGATAAGAATGTGTTCCCCCTTGCTTGTTGATGTACCACATGACAGTTGTGTTGTCTGTTAGAATCAACACCTGCCCTGGAAGAAGTAACTCCTTGAACGCCATCAATGCAAACTGGACTGCTAACATCTCCTTCATGTTGATATGTAGATGCTGTAGTCTGGCAGGCCACTTGTCTTGTATCCACTTTCCATTTAGATGAGCTCCCCAAGCAGTGTCCGAGGCATCTGTCGTTAAAATCTGACTCGCCTCTGGCGGGTCACAGAGAGTCCCTTGTTTAGGTGACATTCCTGAGCCCACCACAAGAATTCCTTTTGAAGGCAAGGTATTATGTGAATGACAGTGTCGAAATCTTGGCAGTGCTGTGTCCATACATTTTGAGATACCATTGCAGCTTCCTCATATGCAGTTTGGCATTGGGAAGCACCAGAATACAAGATGCCATGAACCCTAATGCTTGAAGGACTGTCCTTGCAGTCAGCACGGACTGATGAGATAGTTGATGGAAGTAAAGTGACAGACTCTTTTGTTTGTCCGGGGTTAAAAAGGCCATCTGGGCTGCTGTATTCAGTCTCACACCCAGAAAGCACATGTCTTGAGAGGGTACTAGACTGGACTTTATTTCGTTCACAGAATACCCTAGGCATCTTAGCACTGCTATGACATAGTCCAGATGCTGTAGAAGGTCTTCCTTTTCTTGAGCCAGAATCAGGCAGTCGTCCAAGTAAGGATAGATTTGAATGCCTTGAAGCCTGAAGTAAGCTATCACTGGAGCCAGAACCTTTGTGAATACTCTGGGCGCAGTAGATAAGCCAAAGGGCAATGCAGAGAACTGATAATGAAAATCTCCAGTTCGAAATCGCAGAAACTTTCTGCAACTTAGCCTTATAGGCACATGAAGGTAGGCTTCCTTGAGATCCAAAGTTACCATCCAGTGATCCTTGCCCAGCAGAGGTAACAGTTGCTGTAACGTCAACATCTTGAACTTGGGAATGTCCAGATAAGTGTTGAGGATAGATAAATCCAAAATTGGTCTCCACGTGTTCCCCTTCTTTGGTACTAGGAACAGGCGAGAATAAAATCCGAAGCCCCTTTCTGATACAGGGACTGGCTGAATGGCCCCTATCTGGAGTAACTGAGAAACTTGTTTGTGAGCCTCTTTTCTTTGTGGAGGAGGAACGTCTGGCATGCCTTTGAAAGGGGGCATTGTGTGGAAATAAAATCTGTAACCGTGATGAATGATATCCAGCACCCATCTGTCTTGAGTGATTAAATCCCAATTTTCTTTGAAAAGAGACAATCTTCCTCCCAAAGGAGCTGCCAGACGAGAGTCCACTGGCAGCTGAAAAGGCAGGTCATTGGTTCTGCTTACGAAAGGACTGACCCCTGCCCTCACCAGAAGTCTGAGCAGGTGAACTGTCTGATCTAGGCCTAAACGAACCTTGAGCCCTGCCCCTACCACGTCTAGACCTACCCCTAGACTGGGAACCATAAGCAGGATATGTCCACCCCTTAGCAGGCCAATTTCTACTAAACTGCGGAGGCTGCACCTGCAAAAAATCTTTAACAGTCTGCATAGACTTAGCTTTGTCCTCCATTTTCTTTAAAACTGCTTCCACAGGCGGTCCAAACAACACATCAGACTGTAAAGGAGCATCCAAAATCCTGGTCTTAACATGCTCAGCTAAATTCTGATCCTTCAACCAGGCATGTCTGCGAAGAACAGAACTAGTAGCAGCCACCCTCGAGGAGGCCTGAACAGCATCAAAACCACACTGCAAAGAATGCTTACCCACTTGTTCAGACACATGAACCAAATCCAGCAATTCTTTACACTCAATACCTTCCCCCAAAGCATCCACCTTGGATTTCAATTGAGAAAGGAGATAATTCTGATATTTCAGCATATGAAACTGACAATTCAACGCCCTCATGGCTAGAGTGGAAGAAGTATACTTTCTTACCCCACCTATCCAAAGCCCTTGCCTCTTTATCAGAGGGTACAGGATTTTTAACCACAGAAGCTTTAACACCTTTAGGCCCCTGAGAAACAGTTTCTGGGTCCGCCCTGGGACTCTTAAACAAATACTTATGAGCTTCGGGCACCCTATAATACCTATCAGGCTTAACAGGAGCAGGAGGCAAGGAGTCAGGGTTCAGGAAGCCTCTGCAAAACATCCTCCACCACATTCAACACAGGAGGAATAGCTAAGGGCCTATGCTGGGGTAAAACAAGAATTCCCTAAGCCTTTTCCTGGAATCAGAGTAATCCTGGCCTTCCCATTTAAAGTGCTCCCTCATGGAGTGAAGAGTCTCTGAAAATGAAAAATCCTCAGGAGGAGAAGCTGTAGGAGTGGAATCATCCACATCAGAATCAGAATAAGCAGGAAACTCTTGCAAGTCTTCCACAGAAGACTCTGAAGCCTGTGAACACTGTTCAAAACTATCAAACTCCTGTTCCACCCTAGGCCTCTTATCAGGCGGGCCCATAGAACCTCTAATCAGAGTAATCAAATCTTCTGCCATTTTAAGCATATGTTTCTTAGGCACAGAGCCCGAAATGCTAGGAGAAGCCCCCACAGAAGCTGAACTTGGCCTACCTCTAAAAGAAGCTTTGGCAACAGAAGGAGAGGCCCTAACTACCTTGGGAAGAGAGGGAAGAACAGTTACCTGAGAAGCCCCCTCAGCCTGGCCTACCTCCTGAGAGGGCACATCCTGTAACAGTAAAGTATCTGCCTGAGACTCCATAGAGACTCCTGGCAAAACCTCTGGTTCCCCTGAGCCTTCTAAAGAACCGACGTCCGGGACTGCGGTTCCTCACCCTAGGCTTCACTGTTTTGTCCTTGCGCTTCTTGGATGAAGCGGGCGCCGACGGCATATTATAATTGCAACGTTTCCCAAACACTAACCTAGCACAATCAAGCCTCCTCTTAATAGTGCGCTTGTTAAATCTAGCACAAGAGCGGCAACCAACAACGTCGTGCTCAGGCCCTAAACAAGGTATACACAATGTATGATAATCCCTATGCGGTATCTGCTTCCCACAAGAAATACAGTTATTCACTTTTTCTGACATCCGGTAAAATACTGAGGCAAGAAAAAACCAAAATGTTCTAACGGGTTACTTAGCCAACTCTGTTTCGGTCTGAAACTCCGGTTTCGGAAAATCTCAGAACGCCAACCTGCACTCGCAAAATTGCTTCTGCATCGGACCATGCGGCAAAAAAGACTAAGGAAATGGCGTCGGTCATGCGCATTAGTACCCTGACGTACTGACGTCAGTCTAAGGCGCCATGACCGACGTCAGCCTTATACTCTGGTATTCGGGCCGACTGGGACGCGGACTATACCCAATAGTCAGGACTGCAGCAAGGGAAGACGAAGAACATCGGCCCTTTATGGGGAGGAGAGGTTGCTTCCACTGACGTGGTTGTCTGGGTAGACAACACCTTCCTCATTACGTCGAAAGCCCCCGGGTCCCGAATCGAAGAATCTCCCAGTTCCGAAGAAATGGGAAGAATCCCCGAAACAGGCAACGAAGGCATCGACCCCGAGGACGGAGCCGAATCGATCCGCGCCGAGGCCCGAGGGAAGAGTCGGAACCAAACGCCGGTTCGACTCGCCCCGGAACCAGGACAGATCGTCGGCTCGAGACTCGGTATCGGGTCTGACGGAGTCGAGGTGAGAGGAACAGACCGAGAAAAAGACGGTTCTGGACCCGAGGGCTCCACAATCAGAAGATCAACCTCTTCAGGCTCCAAAGACTGGACAGGTCTCGGAGGAGGAATGGATGGAGACACTGGGAGGCCTTCAAGTTTCGACACCAACTGGGTGGAAACTGAAATAAGTTTGGACAGGCCGAATGCTCCAATAACTTCTGCACCACACGATCCACATCGACATCGGAGAGTTTGGAAGAAGAACGGGTCGAAGGAACCGAAGACGGAACCGACCTCAATAAAGTCGAAGGAGGGAGCTCCATCACCGGTTCCAAGACTCGAGGCTCAGGAACCGACACCAGTTGAACACTCGGCCCAAGTCTGTGGAACCGGTGATCTAACTTTACTCAAGAGCCCGGACCCGATGCCTTGGGCTCCGACGCCTTCGATTCCTTCGAGGATTTCGATGCCTGGTCAGAAGCATCCAGAGCCTCCTGAAAAGAAGGTTTTAATAATCCTCTGTCCATGAGTTTCCTGCGCCTATCTGTCATGACCCTCCCACTAAAAGAGTGACAGATTGAGCAGTCCTCTTGTAAGTGGAGAGGGCCAAGGCAGTAGACGCAGGAACTATGGTTGTCAGTCACTGACATTTTTTGGCCACACTGACGACGCTTAAAACCTGATTTCACTTTATCAGACATTTTTCAAGTAAGATAAGAGTCAAGTCCAGTACAATAGTCAAATCCGGTGAAAAAAAGTCAAATCCGATTAAAATGTCAAGTCCGGTGTCAAATTTAAGTAGGGTTGGTAGGCCCCGAAAAACTCTAACCAATTAATAAAATTAACGGTACCGAGAATTTAACCTACTCAAACACATATACACTCAGTATATCAACTAATCCTTTCTGTTATCTATGAGAACAAATTATTCAATAAAATATAACAAAATAAGTTATATCTTAACTTAAGATGCTCGAGCTAGCTCCCAGCGATGCGAACGCAGCAGCGGCAAACTAGATCTGAGGTAAAGGCAGAGGGGGATTGTGGGTATTAGATTGTCTCGAGCTTCTTCTCGATGCAGAGCTTGCAAGCGGCCGACACGGAGCCGAGGATCGGCTCCGAACCCATGTGTAAGAACAATCGGCGAGATTGAACACTATCACATCTAAAATTAACCACATGCTTAGCAGCAGAAGAGTCAACTAAAGCTATAGTTGGTGGGTCAGACTTGAGAAGTGTATTAAACTTAAGAGACTTACTGACATTATGCATCCCATCTGCCTTTTCAGGGACAGCTGGCGGACTACCAGGAAAACTGCAGGCAGTAAGTCACATCCTCTAAAGCAGACATGACAGGAAGAATGGGTGTAAGGTCTAGAAAATTCTACTGTAACAATTCAGTATTGTTTTAGGTACTGAGAAACCACAGTTTTTCTCACTGAAAACACTGGGACATTCTAGTAAAAATCTCACAGAAAACAAAACAACCCACAGGTAGAATCAAAGGCAGCACTCAGTCTGAAACTGAAACCAGAGGACAAAACCCTGAATTCGTCCCTGCATCTTCCTGTTCAGATTAAGAACCTTGAATATTTATAGGAAAGGAGCTATCCCTCTTTCTTTTACTGGAGCTACTTACAAGAAGGATCAACAGTCTAAATCAAACCCTGAGCCAGTCCCAGTAAAATACTCCTATCCAAAGAAATTTGAAGAGGAGTAGATACACGTTTGGTGTTCTGCTTTTTTTATTTTACAGGAAAAATGGGGCCAACTGTGCTGAACAATGGTAGCCACCACTTCCCCAGGAAGAAAGTACAGTTTTGTACCTACCATAAATGTAGATGTTAAAGTGTTCACACTGCTGCAGTCATTACACTTGGGTTTATCCTGCCATCAGGCGGTCCCGCAGTTGGCCAGAGTTCCAAAGTCTTGGTCCGGCGTTGGTTGCCGTCTCTTCTTCCCTGACATCAGTGCACCAGGGGTATAGAAGATGCATCCAACGCCATTTTCTTCAGTTTTTCTTGCCCCAGATGTCAGGTGCCCCCAAGTAGGTAGGCAATACATATTGCCAATAAAACATATATAAAAAATAAAAACAATACCTTCAGTTACAAGCAAATACACCACAAAGGTTGTATAGGATAGAAAGGTATAGGTAAGTCCAGCTAAGACAGAGGGGGTGGAGGGAGGGTAACCTGGACTGCAGCAGTGTGAACACTCGAACATCTACATTTACAGTAGGTACAAAACTGTACTATGTTCATCATGTTACACTGCTGCAGTCATTACACTTGGGTAGAATCCCAAAGCTAAGGCTGGGTGGCTGGTCTATAAAGAGTTAGGATTGGCTATGAGGCCCTGCAGAACTGCAGTAGCAAATCCTGCTCTGGATTTAGACTGAAGAGGCAAGTGGTAATGCTTGGTAAAGGTGTGCACTGAACTCCAAGTTGCAGCCTCCAAACTTTCCTTGGTTGGTACTCCTCTGAGAAAGGCTGTTGAAGTGGCCGTTGCTCTGGTAGACTGTGGCCTAATGTTATTAGGGACTGATTTTCCATGCTGTGTGTAGCAGTAACGAATACAATGTCCTATCTATTTGGAAAAAGTCTGCTTTGAGATGGCCTTGCCCTATGATCCTGCAGCATATGCTACAAACAGTTGCTCAGTCTTCCTGAAAGCTTTTGTTTTGTCCAAGTAGAAGCACAGCTGCCTGTGTATGTCCGAAAAGTGCAGAAGTTTCTCCCCTTTATTCTGGGGGTTTGGATAAAAAGTAGGCAAATGGATGGTTTGGTTAAGAGCCACACTGGATACCACCTTTGGCATAAAGGTAGGGTTTCTCCTTAAAGAAACTCTGTCCTGATGAAAAATTATAAAATGTTCCACTGCCATTAATGCCTGTAGCTCTGAGACTCTTCGTGCTTGAAGTTACTGCCAGAGCAGAGCTGTTTTCCATGATAAAAATTTCAGATCGGCTGCATTGGCTGGCTCAAAAGGTGGCAAGGTCAGATTTTCCAAAACAAAATTGAGGTCCCAATTTGGTGCTCTCCGGGGCGGTCTTATGTTTTTAGCCCGTCTGAGGTAC
Source organism: Protopterus annectens (assembly GCF_019279795.1). Lineage (NCBI taxonomy): Eukaryota > Metazoa > Chordata > Ceratodontiformes > Protopteridae > Protopterus > Protopterus annectens. The sequence goes on along the minus strand of NC_056729.1, from coordinate 284,426,995 downwards.
TGCTTTAGTAAGGGATAAGAGAATAAAGGAGGATCTGTGTTGTAATGTGCTGAAATGGCAGAGGCGTGGATTTTAATGGATGAGAAGGATAGGCCTTTGCCCAGCATCTCAGTTAATTATTGTAAAATCTGAGGAATGTTTGGGACAAGAGGGTCAAGGCTTTGAGCCTGGTTCCAGGCACATAATCTCTTCCATTTTTCTGAGTAAGATTTCCTGGTGCTAGGCCTCCTGGCCTCCAAATTACATCCATAACAGCTTTAGAGAGAGGTGTTGCCCGTTTGACTAATGAATCTGCCATGCAGCCAGGTTTAGGGGTTTGAGCTGACCGTGCAGGATCTGATTGTTTTGTTGTCAGGTGGTGTGAAATTTGAGGCAAAATCCATGGTGGGCCTTGAACTAAGTTTTTTAAGATTGGGTACCAGTGCTGGCGTGGCCAGTCTGGAGCAATCAGGATCATCTGTGTTTTTTCTTGTCTGGCTTTTAGAAGTACCTTTGAAAGGAGAGGCAGTGGTGGGAAGGCAAACTTTTTGGCTTTTCCAGATGAACAAAAGAGCATCCACTTTCCATGCTTGTGTGTGGTAGGTCCTTGTGCAGAATTTTTGTAGTTGGCAATTCAGTGGGTAGGCAAAAACATCTAGGTCTGGGCACCCCCATTTTTGCGTTACCATGCTGAAGATTTGTGGATTCAATTTCCATTCGTGAGGGTCCATGATATTTCTGCTTAGATCGTCTGCCAGAGTATTTTTCTTTGCTGGCACGAATTGTGCTTGCAGATTAACTTGATAAGTTAAAGCTGTGTTCCACAAGGTCATGGCTTGCCTGCATAGGGGATAAGAATGAGTGCCCCCTTGCTTGTTTTTGTACCACATTACTGTGGTGTTGTCTGTCTTTAATAATAATCGTCCTGGATGCAGAAGGTCATTGAAAGTTGTTAGGGCATTTTGAACAGCCAACATCTCTTTTTGCCCTGAATACATTTTCCTGCCATGTGTCCTCCCCGGGCGTAATCCGAAGCATCTGTTGTTAGAGTCTGCCTGGCTGTGGGTAGAGTGAAAGGCTGACCCTTGTTGAGGTGACATGCCTGTGCCCACCATCGAAACTCATGTTGTAGGCAGGGAATTATTGGTATTACTGCTTCTAAACTGTGAGTGTGTTGAGTCCAAACACTTTTTAGGTACCATTGTAATTTCCTCATATGCAGTCTTGCATATGGAATTAGTAGTATGCAGGATGCCATGAATCCCAGGGCCTGCAGAATTTTTCTTGCAGGGAGATGGGACTTTTTTTGCCAGTAATTGAAAATATTGAGTCAGTTGTCCTTGTTTGTCTGGCGTGAGATAAGCCATCTGGGCCGTTGTATTCAAGCTCCCAGGAATATTATCCGTTGTGAGGGCACTAGTTTTGACTTATTTTCGTTTACTGTGTACCCTAGAGAAATTAGCAACCTTTTTACAAACGCCAGATGCTTTAGAAGAATGTCCTTTCTCTCTGCTTGAATGAGGTAGTCGTCCAGGTATGGATATATTTGAATTCCTTTTTGTCTGCAAAATGCAATTACTGGTGCCAGGCACTTTGTCTTATCTACTGCGCCCAGGGTCTTTACAAAGGGCAGTGCAGAGAATTGGTAGTGCATTGTACCAGCTTTGAATCTGAGGTATCCTCTGCAATCTTGTCCGATAGGGACATGCAGGAATGCCTCTGAGGTCCAAAGTAACAAGCCAAGCCTTCTTGCCCAGCATGGGAAGAAGCTGCTGTAGTGTCAACATTCTGAATTTCAGAACGTCCAGGTAAGTATTTAGAGTTGAAAGGTCTAGTATGGGTCTCCATGTCTTTTCTGGGGACCAGGAAGAGTCTTGAATAAAAACCTTGTCCTTGTTCCTGCTGTGGTACTTTTTGAATAGCTCTCATGTCCATGAGGGCTGAAATTTGTTTTTGAGCCTCTGCCCACTGATTTTGTGGCAGGTCTGGCATTCCTTTTAGCCTTAGTAAAGTGTGAAAGTGGAACCTGTAACCTTGAGACACAATATTCAGAACCCATTTGTCTTGGGTGATAGTTTGCCAAGTTTGTGAGAAAACTGCTAGCTTCCCCCCCTAAGGGGGCTGCCAAAAGGGAAGTGCTTGGCATATGAAGGGGGAAGTCATTGGGACTGTTTCCTGTAAGGTTGAGACTTGTCCTCCCCTCCTTTTTGGGTTGAGGTACCCCACTGTCATTGTCTGTTAGAGCCTTGGGGTTGAGATCTGCCTCTTGGGCGTCTGTATCTGCCTCTCTGTGGCCTGTCTGACACTGGAAATGGCCAATTCTTTGTAGGCCAATTTCTGCTAAATCGAGGTGGCTGCACCTGTAAGAAATCTTTGACTGTTTGCATAGATTTAGCTTTATCCTCCATTTTCTTTAACACCTCTTCTGCCTTAACACCAAACAAGGTATCATGCTGTAAAGGAGCATCCAGTAATTTTGCCTTAACATGATTAGGTAAACTCTGTTCTTTTAACCAAGCATGTCTTTGAATCACAGAACCTGTAACTGCCGGTCTGCAAGAGGCCTCTAAAGAATCAAAACCACATTGCAGAGTATGTTTTCCCACCTGTTCAACTGCATGCAATAAATCCTGCATTTCGTTATAGTCAGGAGCTTCTGAGATTGCAAGCATTTTCTGTTTTAACTGAGCCATTAAATATTGTTGGTACTTAAGCATGTGAAACTGGCAATTTAAAGCCCTTACTACTAAAGTTGCATGTAAACTTTCTTCCCCCATCTATCCAATGCTCTAGAGTCTAGAATCTCTGTTAGATGGGACTGGATTTTTTGCAATGGAAGCCTTAACCCCTTTGGGACCCTGGGAAATGGTTTCTGGGTCAGCAGAAGGGGTTTTATAAAGAAACTTGTGAGAGTCAGGGACTCTATACCACCTATCTGGCTTGGCTGGTGCAGGGGGCAAAGAATCAGGAGATAAGCTGGATTCAGAGAATACATTTACAATATCTAACACAGGCAGAATAGCCAGGGGCCTGTGCTGAGACAATAAAAGTAAGTCCCGGAGCCTTTTCTTGGATTCTGAGTAATCCTGACTTCCCCAATGGAAATGCTCCCTCATGGTACGTAAAGTTTCCCCAAGACTAATCCTCAGGAGGAGAGGCTGAAGGGACAGATCTTCAGCATCAGAGTCCTCATAGGGGGTAGAGAGTATCCCTGGTCTGAAGAAGAATCAGAGAAAATGGAGACCTGATCAGAGGAATCATAGTCTGTATCCTGCCTAGGCCTTTTCTCAGGAGGGGGATGGGAACCCCTGATTAGAGTAAGGAGGTCTTTGGCCATTATGAACATCTGTTTCTTAGGCATGGAGGACTGTCCAGGAGAATGCTGTACTTGCTTCTTTGTCTTTAATGGTGTTTTTGTCTTGGCTGTTGCTTTAATGGTTAGTTGCGAAGGTCTGAAAACACCTTCAGGAGCCGATGCCTGCTCAGCGGCTCCGGACCCATCTGAGGGATGAGATTCCGTAGGCCCAATATCTTGAGTTTCCAGAGGCCTAGTTGTCTCCACGTGGGATTCGGAGGCGGCCTGTGGCTCTGCGGTAGCGCGTGTCAGGGGCTGCGCAAGTGCCTCACTGAGAACCGGCGGACCGGCGACTGGCCTAGAAGAGGTTTCGTCATCGGTTTTGGACCTCGGATGCCTGTCTTTATCCTTGTCTTTGTGTTTTTTTTTTTTAAGAATTGCGGTCGTCGGTTGTTCCGACGGCATTGTATAATTGAACCTTCGGGCCAAAGTAGTGCAAAGCAAAATCAAAACATCGTTTTATAGTGCGTTTGTTAAATCTAGCACAAAACTGACAACTAGTGACGGGCCTAGGCATGGAATACAGTAAGAGTGGAAGTCCTTATGAGGTATTTGCTTCCCACAAGAAATATAATTATTAACTTTTTCTGACATCGGTCTGAGGCAAGAAAAAAGTTTCCCCAACGGGGTACTTAGCTTTACTAAAGACTTCGGATCTGAAATTAGACTTCAAAAATCTCATGAGTCGGCCGACCGGCACTTGCGAACTGCTTTTGCTTCGGGCACCACGCAGCAAGAAAGACTGACGAAAATGGCGTCGGATGCATCTTATATACCCCTGGCGCACTGACGTCAGGGAAGAAGCGACAGCAACCGAAGCCGGACCAAGACTTTGGAACTCTGGCCGACTGTGGGACCACCTGATGGCAGGATAACCCACGTGTAATGACTGCAGCAGTGTAACACGATGAACATCATAGCATTCTAACACAACAGGGAAGCCCTCCCTGTTCCCTCCCTTCTCCCAGGACTGACAAGAGTGATTCTTCTCCCTTGCCCACTAAGGGGATTCAACAGCCACAGAGGATCCATAGTGGCTGTAGGTGCTACACCACAGTGAACTGGGGTAAATGATGAGTGGTCTGAAGTACAATAAATGGCCACAGCAGAGTCACCCACCTGCGACTAATGCAAATCGCAAGCCAGCTGTGGTGGCAAAGGCTACTCGCTTAACTTTTTCTTTTTTTGTGGCTGGAAGGACCAACCATGAGAGGAACAATTTGTTCCATAGTTAAATCAAAACAGTACTCCTATCCTGGAGAAAACAAGCAACAATGCCAGTAAAATTCCACAACAGTTCCCTTTTTTGTTTTAACAGAAGAAAAAATAAAAACAGTAAAAAGCATTTTGAAACTCTATGGCACCCCCACAACCTTTAAATAAACACCAGTTCTCCACAATAAATATCCAATAACACTACTTTTAAACTGACAAATGATTGCTCAGTTTAAAATTATGTTACAGCCCCAAGACAATCCGTTAAACTACAACACTCCTAGTTTTAAAATAACTTTCCTGAATAGGAAAGTAATAAAGCTTCAGTAAAAAAATAAATAAATAAAATGGAAGGTTTTCACAAAAGGGAACTTCTGTCCAACCAAGGAATGCACAAGTCGACTGTTGATACTCAAAAGCCTCAGAGAAGCATACTCTTCAGTGGAAGTAAAGCTCTGAAGCTTGGTGCCAAACTTGTCTTTCAGTCAGCTCAGCTCGAGTTGCATTACTGTCTGGCCAAGTGGAAAGTGACCTGAAGCTAGCTGGCTGTTATATTCTTGGCAGGATAAAACATGTATAGCTACGGCTGCTGCAACAGTGATCAATAATGATCAGCAGCAAAATCTCATACAACCACCACAAAGCAGTTATCTATGGCTAAAAATTTTGGCAGAAGCAGCAGCAAGGTAAATGACACAGTAAAAGCAATAAAAAAAGAAATTCCTGCACGGTGAGCAGCTGCACGGCCCTCGAATCAACTGTATAGAGAAGAAAAAAGTGGAGCCAGCAAACGTTGATCCAAATAGATCAAAATTTTATTGTGAAAGGTTAATAAACCTACACATTTATGTTACAGACCGGTTTCGGTAGAAAAACACAACCTTCTTCACTGTATTTAAACATAGCATAAATGTGATAAACTGATATAGAGGCATCTAACTCCCTATTGGTGGGTCATAAATTCTCATTGAGACCAGGTGGGAATAATCCCCCAAGTTTAATTATCCATTTCTTCTCTTTGTTATTGAGAATTTGGTGCCATCCTATTTTGTTGGTCCTGTTTCCTGATATAATTTCAATAGTAATGAAAGTGAATTTGGCAGTATTGTGTACCAAAAGATGTTTATACAGTGCACTACTAGTTTTCTTATTACGAATGTTACTAGTATGCTCTGATATTCTAATTCTAAATGGTCGTGAAGTTTGTCCTATGTAAAATGCGCCACAGTGACAACTGGCCATGTAAATAATCCAATCACTACTACAGTTTGCGAAAAAATTGATGTCATATACCTGTGAACAGTTCCTACTAGAAAACTGTTTGGATTTATTAATTTTATCGCAGTTTTGTACAACACCATCTTATATACGATTGCCATAACATCTTTCTAGAAAACATTGACATTTGGCGACGCTACCTGGATGACTGTTGGATGGTTTGGATCTATTTGGATCAACGTTTGCTGGCTCCACTTTTTTCTTCTCTATACAGTAAAAGCAATGTCATCACTGATGGGTAGCTTGTGGAGGACATTAAAAAACATTTGTCACCAGCCAATTAAGTTCTGGCTTTAACTGCTGACAAACTGCAAATAAAATCACCCAAACCTTCTCCCCAGCAATAATAAACTCAATCACCATCACCAGTAATTCCTTTTTCTAAAACTCTTGCACACATCCTGGTAAAGACAATGACTGGACTTAAGTAGAATGCATGTCAGCAAGCTTACGTCATCAGGTTTCTGTGCAGCATCACCATTCTTCTCGTGTGTGTCAAACTCTGTTACAGTTCAAGAGTTAATGTGCATTAGTGAAAATTTTCATCCCAATCCCCTCGGAGGAAAAGACTTTGATAAGGAGTAAGGTATACCATCATGTAACTATGAACAAGCAAAGTCAGTGGTAAAGAAAAGCTAATTAGACTAACAATGTACACATCTCATTTTGACAATAGACTTCCTTCATTTCACTACTACTAGCTTTTGTTAGACAATACTTCTCCTATTTTCATAAAAGTATGCCTTTTTTCAGAATGTATCCTAAAGCTATAGCCCATCTAAAAGGTGTAACCTTATGCCCAATATATCAGAAGTGAAATTCTGAGAGACTAACACTTACTATGAGATACAGTGTAAAGGACTATGAATCAAATTAAATTATACACACAACCAATTACTGCCTTTATAATGGAGAATGATGCACTATGTGCAGTCTAGTTTTGTGAGATGTATCTTACCACCCACAAGACTTGAGACAGGTACCTCTCAACATAAATCCCCATCACACTATAAAAATTTAAGAACATGTACATACTCTGATCTGGTTCTTGAGCTGCTCAGCTTCTTGACGCAACTGATCAAGTTCACTCATTTTCCGGTGCTAAGGGTATGCTTCACAGCTGCCTCTGGGACACTCACAGATCTAGAATCCAAATGAAAATGAATGCATATTTTAATGCTCAACTACCAGGTCTTAAATATCTAAATACAAAAAGTCTATACTAAAAATAACACTTACAGAAACGCATGAAATAAATGTATCACACCCTACCCCTCACAGTACATCCACCAGACTTGGACAAGTCTATGTAAAGATCTGAGCTAAAAATAAAGCATTTAATATCCATACCCCAAAATACAGGCTAAGTATGCAAGTATAAAACTACCAACTGCTACAGATGCCCCAGACTTGGAAGAGATGCTGTAAAAGTGAAAGTTATGGACTTACCGTAATGACAGATAATTTTATTTCAGTCTGTCTGATGCATGTGTGTCCTCAAACTGCTAGTCAGACATCACTCTGCTGTACATCCCTTTATTATATAGGTTCATAGATTAGTACTAGGCTAACTGTCCTTGTGAGCCATTTTAAGCCTAGCCAATTATCCCTTGTGAGACACAAACCCTGCACCTGGTGTTTGCAAGGCAAACACCTTAACCATTAGGCCACCCCTCCCAACCCTTACCACAGATCTCATTTGGCACCTTAAGACCCTAGTTATAAATCACCTCTACTCAACACATGCTTAATGACCTACAAGACAGATCCTTCAGGTCTTACAGAATAGGGGAAAGGAGATGGAGGAATGGTTGCCCTATTGGAAACTGGAATGAGTCTACTCTTATGGTAAGAGTATAACCTTCATATCCTATACATTCAGTCCATCTGATCTGACGTGTAGGTCAGAATCCCAAGCTATGACAGAGGACCCCTCAGAACAGTAGCACCAAAAGACACTTTGGCCCTGGAGATGCAGTCCAACCTGTAATGTTCGATAAAGGTATGCATGGAAGATCAGATGTCAGTGTCACAAATATCTAGTGAAGAGACTTTGAAGAAAGATGCAAACGATTGAAAAAAAGAAGCTAGAAGAATAAGCTTAGTTTACCAGAAAGATTTGTTTTCCAGTGTATATAAAGGCAATGCCGTCTGACAGCCACATTGAAAATGACACTTGGACCCCCCTCCCCCCAATGTCTTTTGAGCAAAGGAAACAAAAAGTTGCTAATATTTCCTAACTGATTCTACTGTGTAAGATAGAAGTGCAATTGTTTATGCACATCCAAGGTATGCAGAATATATGGTACTTTGTTTCCATAATTTGGGAAGAGAACAGGTAGAGGAATCTGCTGTGAAAAAGCCACTTAGGGAATAAAGGATGGATTTGCTCTTAGAGACAGTGCCCATAAGTAATCTCAAAGAGGAGAAAATGAACGTGCACAGAGTTCCGAAATTCCTCAGGTGGAAGTCAGTCACTAGGAAAATAGTTTTCCATGTGAAGTATTTTAGTTCTGCAAAGAAGGCTGGTTTCAAAAGGAGATTTTTTGACTGCCTACAATACAAAACCTAAATCCCAAAGAGTGAACAGATCTCTTATTGGTGGTCTCGGCAAAAAGGTTTCTTTTAAAAATGCCCTGCATAGCTCGTGGGAGCTAGTGAACATACCTAAAATCCAATATGAAAGCTAAAAATATCAGCCAACCGGACATTAACTCATTACAGCAGCAGAGTGCACCTCTAGGTGTTTCTGCAGTTACCTCCTCCCGATACCTCTAGGTGTGAAATATTGTTTGTTCATATTTGCATTAATTCCAAAACCATGCTGCATACAAGGTATCAGACTATTTTATCTTGGCAGCATACATGACGGCAAACTGTCTTGATCTCTGACCTCTGTCTAAAGCAGCTAGAGAGATTGTGTCTTTCGGCTTTTCCCAGTTAGGGGTCGCCACAGCAGAACTCCGGATCGCTAATGATGGGTAGTTGATTTTTACGTGCCGAGTTACCACACCTGACACAACCTTCAACGAAGGTATGCCCATTCACGCATGTCTCCACGCAGAAGACGCTCTAGCTGAGAATCAAACCAAACAGCGTCTTACTGTGAGGCGACAACGCTACCGCAGCATCACCACCGCTAAAGCAGCTAGAGAGATGATGAATATTATTCGTACACTATTTGTATTGTACTTTTCATATATCTAAATATCTCAAAACATTCAGGTAACACAGAACTGCACAGCCTCATAGGAGAGCTCACAGAAGAATGAAGAAAATACTGCTAGCAGTATGCGTCTTTCTTGAATGGTTTGCCAAGATATCATAAGCTGTTTATACATTACAAAATTGATATTCACTGCCTTTATTTTGGTTTATAAAATCCAGTTTAAAGCATCAAACTGAACACCACTAATGTAAAGATTAATTTATCCTGAAGTTTGCCATTTAGTTTTCTTGCAACACTTGTGGTTCCACAGATGTGAATATTTGTTTGAACTGTAAAGTGATAACTTCATTTTTTTTTTTTAAAAGGCTCATCTCACACCCACTGAGTTAAAGGTTTGCACTGAAAAGAGCTGTACTGGAGGGAATGAGTTAACAGTAGAAAAACTACAACCAGAGTCAGAGAGGCAAGAAAGCACAGGATATCTAAAACAAGTAAATATTGTGGGAAGAAATATCCAGGGAATTGTTACGGCTAGGCTTGTAAAGCCCTAGGGCCGATAGCCTAGTACCACCCTATGAATCTATGAACCTATAAGGGCTGACAATGCATTATTGTTTTGTAGGCATGGCCAAGAAAAAAGTTAAGTCTTACCATAACATTCCATCTGTTTTCGATCTTAATCGATTCTTGACTGATAGGTTACAGTTCCGATCCTCTGAACCTATCTGGCCGTTGTACAGCTTGCACCAGCCAAAAACCTCTTGAGCTAATAGTATACCCACAATGCTCCTCTCTACATTAACTCAGATGGAGTTTGGAAACTTATAGAAAAATAGAGGGAAACCAAATCCAAAAAGGAAGCCATGTCCAAGGAATGCCCTAACAGAAAAATCCAGGACAACAGATTGCTCCACCAGGAATCCAAAGGGAGGGGGAAGGCAGGTGGGGCATCATGAATAGATGACAACACAGATGCAGCATTATGGTAAGACAACTTCTTTATCTGAAGTTTCAAAAACCACTAATTTCCAAAATTAACTCAAATCACGCAATTGATCAATCCTAAAACAATTGCCCCTTGAAGAAGCCGTAATATACTTCAATACCAAATTCCTAGCCATCCTTGCTACCAATGCACCTGCACATTCTATCAGAACTAAGACTAGAACTGCACCATGGCTTTCGAAAAATACCAGACAAAAAATCTTACTCAGAAACAAAGTGCAGGCTACCTGGTATACCACAAAATCCCCCTTAGGTCAACTCATAGACAGCTAAGGAATGAGACAAAAAAATTTATTACGCTAGACAAAATAAAACTTACTGCCAATTACAACAGAGGCACCAAAACAATCTGCAAAAGTTCTGGGCAGGCATAAATAAACTTCTTCACCCAGGACAAACTACCACTCCTAACCCCTCAGCTACCAACCAGAAACCTTCAGAGGATGTTGCCCATACCTTTAAAAGTTTTACAGAAACTATCCAGTCACTAGCTAGCAAACTATTTCCCGGTTGCCCAAATCTACCTGTCTCTACAATTAGTTCCCAACTCTTAACTTTCAACCTGTTTCTACATCACTTATCCGAATTAAAACCAATCACCCTATCTGCGGATCTCCACCCTGCTGAGTATCTTCAAAAAGCAGCGGACGCCATAGCATACCCCATTTCTATACTGATTAATAGAACTATATCCGAATCCTATATTCCTTCTGTCTGGAAGATATCACATGTTATTCCACTCCATAAAGGAGGTAGCTCAACAGAACTGTTAAATTACAGGCCTATAGCCATTCTATAACCCCTGGCTAAAATTAGGGAGAAGTGTATCCATAAACAACTTCTGAGCTATCTTTATTTTTCATGTGATGACTGGGAAAGTCCGACTGGACACAGGCCCATTTTCAGTGGAGACCTGGGGAGAAAAGCTCCACTTAATACAATGTTACAATACATGTTGTAAAATGCATAATTGCGTTCTTAAGGCATACATTTAAACATTTAGAAAACATATTTAACATTTCTGCATCGAACATAAAAAATCAATAGCATCAGAATAAAAATTCAACATTTTTACACAGGCATTTAAATCAATACTATCAAAATGGACCATTGTTTGAATAAGTATTCGGAGGTTATAGATTTCTAATATGAATAGGTATTCAGAGGTTTGAAACTTGTAGGTGATCTTTGGCGGAAACCTTGCAACTCTGCAATATAGTGGCTTAGCCTGGGGAGTCACATGTGCACAGCCAGTCGTTAGTATAGTGGGTTTTGAGTAGTTTCTTAAACAGTGAAGCAGAGCTTGTAGAAGTTAAATGATATGGAAATGAGTTCCAGATTTTTGCTATAGTACAGCCAAAGAGTTTTATCTGCTTCATTCTTACATTTGATGACCTTTATGAGATTTCGGTCTGTTGATCTTAAGGTTTGGGTGGTGGTGTAGGGCTGTATTAGATCCTGTAGAGCTGGAGTTTTGTCAGAGAGGTAGTACAGTCTGTGAGCTGTGGAGAGTTGAGTAGTAAGTAGCAGATGGAGCAACTAAAGCCAGCGGAGTTGTCTGAGGGAAAGGCAGTGATGGGATCTACTAGAGGCACCTGAAGCAAACTTGGCAATCTTGTTATAGCAAGATGCCATTCTGTTTAGTTTGCTGTGGCGAAGATTAGTCAGGCTTGGGGAGGCATAGAGTAGGGTGGATAATAGGTGTGCTATAGCAATAGTGGCCTTGGGATAATTGGTCATGAATTGCTTGTTCCGATACAGTAGACTGAGCTTTTGGTTCACATTTTTGATTGTTTGGGTTATGTGCATGTCAAACTTTAGATGATTAATTACTACTCCTAGGAGTTTTGCGTCAGTTGTGGTGATTGAGGTATTATCCTTGGAGTTTATGGTGAAATCATTATTTAGTGCAGGAGCTCTACCAGGACTGAGGAGTAGTAGTTTTGTATTTTTGGGATTGAGTACAAGTTTCATGCTAGAAAACCATGATTCAGCCAGAGTAAAGGTATGCTGTGATCTTGTTTGAAGTTTGCTTAAGGTTGGGGCGGCGCATATGATAGTAGCGTCGTCTGCATATTGCACTATAGAGGCAGAGGGGGATGTGGCAGCTATCTGATTTGTAAATATGGAGAACAGTAAAGGACCAAGTATGGAGCCTTAAGGGACTCCTATGGATAGCTGGTCCTGCCAAAGAACTGCTTGTTGGCAGCCTGATAAATAGCTGTTGAACCATATTTGTGAGGGAGTTAATGTTAAGGGTAGACAAAAGTTTTGAGAAGTAGGCTGTGGTTGACCACATCAAAGGCTTTAGATAAGTCTAAGAATACTGAGGAAACAGTCTATTGTTTCTATGGGTGTTGACTATGTTGGTATATGAGAGTAGAGCAGTGGTGGTACTATGGGAGGGTCGGAAGCCATGTTGAGATGTAGATATAACGTTATTTTTTAGGAGGTATTGCATTAGTTGTGAATACTACTCTTTCTAGTACTTTTGATAAAGGAAATAAAATTGCAATGGGGTGGTAGTTGGTGAGCTCAAGGGAGTTGCCACCTTTGTGGAGTGATATAATACGAGATTTTCCACAGGTTAGGTACTTTGCATTCCGCTATGGATCTATTTAGGAGTATAGACACGGGTGAAGGATATAGTTTCAGCTGTTAGTTGAAGGAAATCAGCAGGAAGTTTGTCAGCAGATAGTGTGGTAGGTTTTAGCTTCTTCAGAAGTTTAGTAATAAATTGGGTAGGTGCTGGAGACAAGGAAAAGTTAGGAGTCTGTTGTGTAGTAGGGTTATTCGGGGTTGGAGAAGGTGTAGGGCCGGTGGTGTTATTTAGGGTGCTAGACAGAGATAGGATTGTTTCTGTAAAGAAGTTATTGAATTGTGCAGGGGTGTCCTCTTTGTCCGTTTTACCTGGATGCAGTAATTTTATTGAGGCCCAGAATTTGAGGGTTGTGAGCGTTTTTCTTTTGTAAGGTTTTGTATTAATTGAATTTATCGAGTCTTATAAGTTGCTTGGACTTGTTTCGCAGTGCTAAGTAGTTTTGTTTTGGGGTAGTGGTCTGAAGTTTATGATATTGAGCCCAGGCTCTGTCCATTTTGGTTTTAGTTTCTTTTGTTAACCAAGGGGCGTAGTTTGTCTTAACTCTGATGGCTCGGGCTGCTGCATGACGGTTTAGGACTGAGAGAAAGGTTGTATTAAAGTAATTTTTTTTTTTAATCTCTGTTTTATTCAAACAAGTAATCTACTGCTTCAGGGGAGTCCAGTTACAGTATTTTAGTTCATTGTTTAGATCCTTGGCTTGGAAGTTCTTTTTGTTATAGACTGTTCTAAGGATGGGTTGTTTACTATGGTGGGATTTATGTCTAATAAGGTAGGTTGGTGATCGCTCAAATTGTCTGGTAGGCAGCCTGATTGGTGTGCTAAAGTGGGGTCAGACAGAAGTATCCAATCTAAGATTGACTGACGTCTGGATTTCTTATCGACTCTTGTGGGGTTACCTATGATTTGGGTAAACCCATGAAAATTAATGTGTGTAGAGGGATTAAATTTGGTAGTCAGACCAGTCAATGTTAAGGTCTCCTAAGAGAATGGTCTCTCTTGGATGTGAGGTAGACATCCAGTGTAACAGGTTTTCCATAGTGGCAATTTTACTTCACAGTGGGATGTAGGCACCTACTATAACTATATGTTTGGTAGAGTTTAGTTTTAATTTAGCAAGAATAAGTTCTGTATCATTTACTTCCTGGGAGTTGTAGCTAACCTGTTCCAATGTGAGATGATTTTGAAACGGTATGGCTACGCCGCCTCCTTTTTTCCCTGTCCTATCTTTCTGCATAATTTTATAGCCAGGGGTGTAATCTCATTATCATGATGTTCTGGTCTTAGCCAAGTTTCAGTTAGTATGGCTAAATCTGGTTTATATACAGTCAATAGGACATGGAGGTCCTGAACTTTAAGTATACTGCTTACATTAATGTTTAAGAGAAGCAGAGAGGAGGTCGCCCTTCTACAGAGGGTTTGGTTGGTTTAGGTTTGTATGGACAGAAGAGTTGGGTCCTGGGCTAGGGTGCATGTCTCCACAGCAAGCGAATCATTGAGTTAGATATAGGTAGAGTTTAAGTAGTTTCTACTGTATGTACTGTACAGAATACACTATTAAACTGTAATGTATAGTAATGTACTATTGCATTCAGAACAATTGCCCGGCCAAATCACAGCATGGATTCAGACCTTTCCACAGCACCACCACTGCCATCCTCTCCTTCTCTAATGTTATCAATCAAAACCAAAACAATAAGCTCTCTTCAGCCCTCTTTCTTGATCTTTCCAAAGCTCTTGACATGGTAAACCACCCACTACTCAAATACACTCAACACTACCCCCCCAGATGACCAGGCTATCCAATGGTTTCAATCCTACTTGTGTGGGAGGCAACAGGCTGTACTTTGGCAGGACAAGCCATCTCCTCTGCTACCCATCACCCTAGGGGTCCCCGCCAAGGCTCTATATTAGGTTCCCTTCCATTTTCCATCAATGACCTGTACACTGTTATCACTAAAGCATCTTGTATTCAATATGCAGATGATTCCACTATAATTTGCTCTGCCACCTCTCCTACAGACCTGTAGACTCTAATCCAAAAAGTTAATACTGTCAATGATTGGCTCTTAGATCCTCAAATAATTTTAAATCCAAACAAAATGAAGCTGTTGCTCATCTCCCACATGCAAGGTCTCCTATCCTACCTTTACTATAAAATCGAACAATGGAAAGTAAAGTTGTATACACTTACCATAAATGTAGATGTTAGAGTGTATTCACTGTTCATAGGTTGGTACTAGGCTATCAGCCCTAGGGCCTATACAAGCCTAGCCATAACAATTCCCTGACTATTTCTTCCCACATTATTTACTTTCCTGGACCCCTGTCTAGCAGGGTGACTGACGTGATCCCTGGGGTGAATTTCCTTTCTCCCATCCAATCATCAAGGTTCCTCTTGAAGAGGCCCAAAGAGGCACTCTGCTTTACATGTATGGGCAATCTATTCCAGAGTCTGGGGAGTCTCTGGGTCAGGAACCTATCCCTCCAGCATGTTTTGTTTATTGTGACGACAAGGTTTAGATCCCTGGAGCGTGTAGCTCTGAGGGATTGGGATTTCTTTAAGTGTAGCATGTCCAACAGCTCTGGGTTTGACATGGCCTTGTATGTTAAGCAGAGATCGCCTCTGAGTAGACGATATGCGACAGAGTATAGCTGGAGTTTAAGGCGGTCAGCGTAGGGCATCTGCTTTAGGCCTGTGATTCATTTAGTGAGGTATTTCTGAGGCCTTTCCAGTTGTTGCAGATGTCTTGAGAGGTACATACCAAATGGGGCGTTGTATTCTATAATGGGTCTAATGAGGGATGAGTACAATGGGACAATGACCTCCTTTTTTCTGGATGAAAAGCCCTTCGTGATGAGGTGTGCCACATAAAAGGATTTCCTGACTGTTGTGGCGATGTGGTTATCGAAGGTGAGACCACTGTCCACCTGTGTCCCTAAGTCTCTTATCACACTTTCTGTGTTTAGTGTACTGCCACCTATATGGTAATTCATGGATACATGTTTTTTCCCCAAAGGGGATAACAATACATTTCTTGGCATTGAGCTTGAGCCCATGGCTCTGGTACCAAGCATCTGTTTCTGTAAGGCCCTTTTGTGGAGTATCCACATCATTTGGGGATTCAATAATGGCTCCCAGTTTGCAGTCATCTGCAAACTTTGTTAGCCAGAGTCCCTTAGTGTTGACCTGTACTTCAGAGAAGTAGATGCCAAACAAGAGCGGCCCCAGGACTGAACCCTGAGATACTCCACTTGTCACTTGTCTGGAGCTGGATTTGGAGTCAGCTACTTTTACAGTGTGGGTTCTATCAGTAAGCCATTTAGCAACCCATTGGGTGACATAGGGATTAATGTTCAACTTAGCAAGTTTATCTATGATTCTAGAGTGGGGGATGGTGTCAAAGGCCTTGGCAAGGTCTAGATAGGCTGTGTGGACCACCTTACCCTTGTCCATGGCTCTGGAGACTGTTTCAAAGAAGTCAATCAGGTTCAGGAGACAAGATCGGCCCTTCACAAACCCAAACTGGGTGGGGTCCAGTGTTTGAAGTTTGCCAATGTCTTTGTTTATAAATTCCATGATAATACGCTCCATAGCCTTGCAGATAAGGCTTGTCAGACTGATGGGACGGTAGTTTCCGGGATCCAAGGTGGATCCCCCCTTGTGGATTGGATAACTGTAGCTGTGCGCCACTCAGTGGGCACGAAACCTGAGGTGAGGCTATTATTAAACATGACACTTAGGTGAGGTGCCAGTTCATATTGTAGTTCATGTAGTACACAGCCCGGGATGTCATCTGGTCCCATGGATGCTGTATTCTTGGCTTTAGAGAGTGCGTTTTGTACCTGTGTGGCCGTTATTACTGGAATTTGGCAATCTTCCGGTATTGAGATGTGCCATTTAGGGGGTGAGAGGGGGGTGAAGTTGGCACTGAATTGATCTGCCAGGATATTGGCAATATCCTTCGGATCAGTATATTTAATGCCATTCTGTTTTAGCTCAGAGCAGATCTGAGCATTGCCATTTAGATTCTTGACAGTTATAGAATGCTTTGTGGTTGTCTTTGGAATCTTTGGCAATTTTATTTTCGTAACTAGGTTTGGAGGATTTTATGAGGCATCTCAGTTTCTTACTGAGGCTAGTAAGGGAGTTTTTTGCATCCTGGGATTTTCCTCTTTTCTGCAAAAGTTTCTTCCTTTTGTTGTAAAGTTTGTTTATGGCAGGGGACCACCAGATTGGCTTCCTTTTTTGGATGAGAGCATTTTGGTTCTATTTGGGATGGCACGATTCATGCATGAGTGGATGTGCTCGTACAGTGCCTTAGTGTAGGATTCAGCAGTTGAACTTTCAGTTCCCGTCTGCATGGGTGTCATGAAGTTTGTCACTTCTGACTTGAGTAGCATGAAGTTGGCTTTGGAGAAGGTTTTTATGGTGGTTTCTTTACTGGGGGTGAGGGTGGGATGTGGATGTTAAGGGTGATTAGCTTATGGTCAGACCTGACTAACAAGGGGGTGACCATAGATATGGAGCATTGATTTCCCATGTTGGTAATGACCAGGTCTAAAATATTGGAGCCCCTGGTGGGACTATGGATTAGTTGATCCAGGGCATTGGAATTTATGAATTCCAAGAACCACTGCGCAAAGGTGTTGGGACACGAGTAGTTTTCCCAGTTAATGGCAGGGTAGTTAAAATCACCCAGTATTAGGGTGTTTGGTTCTATCTTAATATTTTCCAGTATGTTTAGAAAGGTGTAGTGAGAATCTTGGGGTATGGTGGGGGATCTGTGGCAAGCTACAATTTGGATTGCAGTCTTACCTAATGTTAGTTGCACTTGGAGAATTTCAGACACATTGTGTTGGCCAACTAGCCTGGTGGTGTGAATATCCTTGGTGAATATTGACACTCCTCCACCTTTAGTGTTTCGGTCCTGGTTTGGTGGGCGAAAAGTGTGGCAAGAGTTGTAGCCTGGTATTGCAGGGGTGCTCTCTGGAGCCTTGAACCAGGTCTCAGTTACTGCACAGATATCGATGTTCTCCATTTTTAGGAGTGCCTCGAGAGAGTGCATTTTGAGGTTTAGACTTCTAGCATTGAGTAGCATGACCTTCAGATTTTGCATGCTTGTACCTGTTTCGGTGGTGGCTTTGTCCTTTGAAGTTTGCCTAAAAAAAGACACTATAGGGGTGGCAAGAGCCTTAGCCAGTAACCTGAATCCCAGGGGCGACAGGTGCAGACCATCTCTGGCAAAGCATCGTGGTCTGTCAATCATGTCATCCCAGGCAGACAGATACTGGATCCCCTTTGAATGACACCATAAGCTTAGCCAATTGTTGAAGTCAATCATTTTATCCTTATATTGTGGTATCATTCTGGGCGAAGGCAGGATGCTACTCGGGGCTAGGGTCATACCTGCCTGGGCCACATGATCCGAGAGCTCTTCCATGTCTCTTTTCATGTAGTCCAGGGAGGTACGTCTCAAGTCATTCACTCCAACATGGACAATGACAGAGTCATATTTGTACTTGTTGTGGAGTGACTTGAGTGCATGCGTTATGTGGTGGATCCTGGCACCCGACAGGCAGCTGACTGTAATTTTCTCCTTATTCAACCTGGTGAGAGGGACATCAGTGTGCCGGACTATAGAGTCACCTATGACTAAAGTGTTGGGAACATTGTCTTGCCTTAGGGGCTGTTGCTGGGTGGCACACTGGTGTTGTAAACTGTGAGACACATTGGTTGTGATTGGTGTTTGTTTGCGTTTCAGCTTCAGAGGTCCTTGTTGCTTGGGCAGGTTACAGTTAAGGGCCTCTGCATATGTGGATTTAGTGTTGCTATATGTGGGTGTTGGTGGTGTGGGTTTAGAAGGGCTATGTGTTGCTTGAGATGTAGTGTGGGTGTTGACCACCTCCTCTTGACTGTTTAGCACAATCTTGGGTGGAGAGAGCTTTGCTTCCATTTTGGCTATGTAAGTGCATCTCTCACAGGTTGTAGTGTTGGGTGGTAGGAGGACAGGGTTGTCTGTGTATACGAGGCAATTGCTGCATTGCCCCAGTATGCCCAGATTCACCAAGTGGACAAGAGAAATCACCGGAAGCTGACCCTTGGACATGCCTGGTTTGGGGCTTTTTTTTTTTTCTTTGTAAAGTATAGGAGCTGTTTCCTTAGCAAGGTACTTTGCAATTATAGGCTGTTTAGTGCCTACTATTAATTTCTCCTGGTTAACAAGGAGAGTTCAGTGTTTGGATGAGTTGCAGTAATCACAGTTGGGTTATCTGCCTGCAGGTAGCCCTCAGTCTGCCCGAATACCAGAGTCTTAGGATTTCTGCATTGGATGCTGTCGCCTCTTCCATGACGTCTGGTCGTCAGGGGTATAAAACATGTAGCCGATGCCATTACATCAGTTTTTCTTGCCCCAGATGTCAGGAACCTCCAAAACAGGAAGCAATTAAATGGTGTGGAACACCTCCAGTAAAAAGTAAATACCATAGCCATAAGATATGGCCAAAAAGAGCAAAGGTAGATAGCATAGAGAAGTTAGGGGGCTGGAAAAAGGGTAACCAGGACTGCAACAGTGAATACACACCATCTACATTTATGGTAAGTGTACACAACTGTACTATGTTCTTTGTGTTTCATTTTTGCAGTCATCACACACAGGTTGATTCCCAAAGCTGAGAAAGGGGAGGCAGTCAAGAAATATTAACGCTGGCTAGCAGGCCTTGTAAGACTGCTGTAGCAAATACAGCTCTGGATTTAGAAAAGACAGGCAAGTGGTAATGCTTGGTGAAGTTGTGTATAGAACTCCAGGTTGCAGCTTCCAGGATGTCCTTGGTAGGGACTCCCCTGAGAAATGCTGGAGAGGTTGCGGAAGCCCTAGTGGAATAAGTTTTGATCCCCTGTGGGATAGGTTTTCCATGGTGTGTGTAGCAGAAATGGATGCAGTGTGCTATCTATTTGGAAATGGTTTGCTTTGAAATGGCCTTGCCCTCTGCCACTGTAGCAAAGCTGACTAGCAGCTGGTCAGGTTTTCTGAAAGGCTTAGCCCTGTCAATGTAGAACCCAAGTCGTCTGTGCACGTCCGAGGAGTGCAGGACCCTTTCCCCTTTGTTCTGAGGATTAGGGAAGAAGGTTGGTAAGTGGATGGATTGCTTTAAAGCCACAATGGATACCGCACCTTGGGCATAAATGATGGATGGAAACCCTGTCCGCACAGAAAATAATGAAGGGTACCACAGCCATAAGAGCCTGCAACTCAGACGCTCTTCTTGCTGAAGTGATGGCTAGAAGTAAGGCCGTTTTCCAAGAGAGAAATTTTAACTCTGCTGTAGCAGCAGGCTTAAAAGGGGGAAGTGTGAGCTTCTCTACTACAAAGTTCAGGTCCCAGGCAGGAGTGGGAGCTCTCCTTGGGGGTCTTAAATTGTTAGCTCCGCAGGAACTGTTTGATCACAGAGTGAGAGAAGAGGGGTGGCTCAGTATTGTAATGAGCTGAGATGAGAGAGACATAAATCTTAACTGAAAAGGATAGGCCTTTGTGGAACTGCTCTGCTAGGTAATCTAGGATTTGAGGTAAGGTGGGCACAGCTGTGTCTCTTCCTTGAGACTGGCTCCAAGAAAAGCATCTTTCCCACTTTTCTGAGTAGGATTTCCTAGTACTAAGCCTCTTGGTCTCAAGGATGACATCCAGCACCTGTTTGCTGAGAGTTTCTGGTGGTGTATTCAGGGAATAAGTCAGGCTGCAAGGTTCACGGTTTGCAGCTGAAGATGCAAAATATGTCCCTCCTACTGAAACAGCAGAAAGGGGGTCTGATGTAGGTGCCAGGGTGGCACTGCTGTCAGACTGTGAAGGAGTGGGTACCAGAGCTGGCGTGGCCAGTCTGGTGCAATAAAGATTGTCCTTGGTCTGTCATGTTTGATCTTATGTAGTACTCTTGAGAGGAGGGGCAGAGGGGGAAAGGCATAGACAGAGGTTTTCCCATGTAAAAGGATAGGGCATCCACTTTCCATGCTTGGCTGTGGGGATTTCTGGTGCACAATTTCCTCAACTGATGGTTTTGGGGGGAAGCAAAGAGTTTCACCTCTGGTGTCCCCCACCTGTGGATTAGAAGTTTGAGTTGGGTTCCAGTTTCTGCTCGCGTGGAGCCAGTAGATTTCTGCTCAAGTCATCTACCAGTGAATTTTGTTTGCCTGGCAGGAATTGAACTTGCAGGTGCACTTGATTGCTCAAGGCTATGTTCCACAGGGCCATGGCTAACCTGCAGAGTGGGTAGGAATGAGTCCCCCCCCCCCTGCTTGTGTACCACATAACTGTGGTGTTTGTCTGCCTTTGTCAAGAGTTGTCCTTGAAGGGTACGGTATTTGAAGGCTGTCAGTGCATTCTGTACAGCTAACATTTCTTTTTGATTGATATGCAGGTGAATTTGCCCTGGGCTCCATTTGCCTTGAATGCATTTGCCTGCCATGTGAGCCCCCCATACAGAGTCTGATGCATCTGTTGTCAGGGTTTGGGTGGCCAGGGATTGGAGTGAAAGGGAATCCCTTGTTGCAGTTGCAAGCTTCTGCCCACCAAAGGAACTCTGTCAGACAAGGAATGATAGGAATAAGAAGCTATGTACCTACCATAACGTTCCATGTTAGTTGCCTTTGTTCTTGCTGTTTGGGATCAGAGCTGATCCTCTTCTCCGACTCGGCAATCTTCAATAGCTCGAGAGCAGTTTACTGGCTTGAGGCTACCCCTTATCCCATGATGCCTAGCGACAGCTACCCAGATCTCGTTTGAAATAGCTAATCCAGACATGAGAGAAACCAGTTATCAAAAAAACTGGTTGTTCCATGCATTCTAATATCTAGAATAGGTTAGAAAGACCTAGCCAGAAAAACAATAAAAGAATACTCAGCCAGTGAAAAAAGGGACTCCTCTCAATCCACTAGGATGGGGGACAGAGGGAGGGACGCAAGAAAGGAGGCGAGATGAAGACAACTAACATGGAATGTTATGGTAGGTACATAACTTCTTAATGTTAATTTGTCTATCTCGCCTTCATTCTTGCTGTTTGGGACAGCGTCCCTAGCACCTAACACCCTGGGTGGCTCAGTGGAACAGACTCTTCAGAACAGTGGAAACAAAGTCAGCTCTGCTCTGGGAGACCATATCCACCTTGTAACGAGAAATAAAGGTATGAGGGTTTGCCCACGTGGCAGCTGCACAGATGGAATCCATGGGCAACCTAGCCTGAAAAGCTACGGAGGTGGCTAATGCCCTAGTAGAATGACTTTTCGGTTTAATTGGTAACGCTTTGTTCCTTAACTGGTAAATAAAAGTAATAGTGTGGGACAACCATCTGGATAAGGTCACCTTGGAAACTGGGAGACCTTGTTTAAGGCATAAAAAAGGAATAATTGGTCTGACTTGCTTATTTCTTTAGTTCTATGTAGGTAAAAACGCAATTGTCTATGAACGTCCAGTTGGTGAAGCTTGTACTCTGCCTTGTTGCTATGATTTGGGAAGAACACAGACTATAGATTGGTTTAAATTATTTTCTGAGCAGACTTTAGGAAGAAACGAAGGATTAGTCCTCAGAGCAACTCTGTCCTTGTAAAACACCAGGTAGGGAGGATGAACACAAAGTGCTTGAAGTTCCGAGACACGCCTAGCTGAAATGATAGCTACCAGAAAGAGTGCCTTCCAAGACAGAAACTTGGAGCAGGATGCTGCTGGTTCAAAAGGAGGCAGAATTAAGGAAGTTAGGACTAAATTAAGGTCCCAAAGAGGAGGGGGATCTCTCACTGGAGGTCTAAGAACAGATGTTCCTCTCAAAAAAGCTTTACAGAGCTTATGAGACAATGTTAGAATTTGACAGACCAATATGAAAGTTAGAAATGGCCGCTAATTGTACCCTAATCATAGTGGAAGCGGCCCCCGGTGTGAAACAGTTGTGCTAGGAATTACAGAATTTCATGGACTGGGGCTGAGAAGGGATCCACATTCCTAGACTCTGCCCAACGAGAAAAACATTTCCATTTGCTAGCATAAGTTTTTCTCGTAGACTTATGAGAGGAGACTATAATCTCACAGACTGCTGGGGAAATGCTGGGAAGCTTGGCTAAGGTTGGAAGTGGAGCAACCAAGCTGTGAGTTGGAGAGTTTGGAGGGATTCATGCAACCCGCCTGATGGATGAATCAGGAGATCTGGAATTGGGTCCAGAGTCCAGGGCTGATCGAAAAGGTAATGGTGCAGGAACGGTAACCATATCTGTCAAGGCCAGTAGGGGGCAATGAGGATCATTTTGCATCCCAACGATTTTGCTTTCTGCATGAGTTTCTGTATCAGGGGAAATGGAGGAAAGGCATAAAGAAATCCTTGAGGCCAATCGTGGACTAGAGCGTCTCTGGGTATGTGACCTGGAAGCGCAAGAAGGGAGAAGTAGTTGCTACATTTGCTGTTGAAGGGGGTGGCAAAAAGATCGCAGCAAGGCTGTCTTCATTTGCGGAAAATAAGATTAGCAACTTCTAAATTCAGAGACCACTCGTGAGGCATGACGATAGCTCTGCTGAGCCTGTCCGCTATGACGTTGGATCGCCCAGGGATGTGCGTCGCAATCAGAAAACGTTGGGAGGAAATCGCCCACTGCCAAAGTCCGAGTGCTTGTCGACACAGGGGGTAGGATGTGGTTCCGACCTGCTTGTTGATGTACCACACCAGAGACATGTCTGCTTGAACTGCAATGGTCCCAGAAGGAAGAGAGTCTTGAAGAGCTTGCAACGCTAAGAGCACGGCTCTCATGTCTAGGACATTTATGTGCAGATGGTACTCGTGAGGTTGCCAAGTACCTTGGACTGTCCTGCCCAAATAATGCCCCCCCCTCCCCCACCCTATCAGGGAAGAGTCTGTCATCACTGTGGCTACCAGAGGGGGTTGTATGAAAGGTCTGCCCTGAGTAACTAATGGGGAGACAATCCACCAAGAAAGGTGTCTTTTGCATGCCTCCGTGATCAGGATCATGTGAGACATGGGTAGCTCTTGGAAAGACCACTGCAGGAAAAGAAGCCACTGAAGAATTCACATGTGGAAACGCGCTAGTGGGAGTAGAAGAATGGCAGCTGCCATGGAGCCTAGAGTTTGAAAGACATACCTGACTTGGATCCTTTTGCTCTGCATTAGGATTTGCACTTGTTAACGAATGTGGACACTCTTTCCAGTGGCAACCTTGCGAACATATCCCTTGTGTTCAAGTCTGCTCCTATGCAAGTGATAGATTGACAGAGCAACAAGGTAGATTTTTCGAAATGTATTGTAATACCTAGCTGGGGGCAAGATGTGTTTGTATAATTCCGCGCTTGTAGGAGTTGATGCCTGGTGGTAGCAGTGAGGAGCCAAACATCTAGATATGGAAACACCTGGAATCCTTGACATCTTAGGTGAGCCATGACCACTGCCATACATTTGGTGAACACCCTGGGGGTTGTGGTGAGACCAAAGGGCAGAGCTCTGAACTGGTAATGACTGGCCCCCACCCTAAAGCAAAGAAATCTCCTGGAACGTCTGTCCATCTTGATATGGCAGTAAGCATCCTGAAGATCTATCGAGCACATCCAATTGTCCTGACCCAGGAAGGGTAGAATGGACTGTAGTGTGACCATCCAAAACTTTGTTCTTTGTACAGATTTGTTTAGTCTGAGATCCAGAATCTGTCTCCAGTCCCCTGTCTTTTTTGGTACCAAAAAAACCTTGAGTAAGTTCCGGATCCGTGCTGGTCTCCGGGGACTTCCTGAATGTCTCTTTTCTAGCAGTTTTGAAACTTCTATTACTGCTTGCTCCTTCAGATTGGGTGGAACATCTGGAAGGGTCTTCTTTGACTGTAAGGGGGATTGATAGAAGGGAATTTTGTAACCTCCGGATATAATGGAACGTACCTCATCTGTCTCTTGTTAAATTTTGCCAGGCTTTTGGGTACAGTGAAAGTCTTCCCCCGACTGCCTCCAGAGGCGAGCAGCCGGGCAACCCTTCAGGGATGCTGGAAGGGCTTATCAGGGAAAGATTCTCTGTTGCCTTGGTTCTGTGGACCCCCTCTGCCACAAGGGCAGAGTCTATTATTGTTTCCCCCTTTGCCTCTGGAGGAAAAATCACTGTGTGCGTCAGGTAAGGCTCCCTGAGATTTACGGAGCCACATCTTCCCACTCTTCTGACCCTTGGGGTATGGTCTACTGGGAGTGGAAAAATGGACTCCTATGGCAGAGAGTCTTCCCTTCTCGCTCACGCCTAGTCAAAGTGTCTTTCACTTGTGGCCCAAAGAGAATGGAGCCATCAAAGGGGGTACTGGTGGATGCTCGAAAGGGTTCCGTAAAGTGACACAGCCGCATCCACGCATGCCTCCCAAGGGTCACACCCGTGCCCGTGGCTCT